>NW_006399983.1:832750-870843 GCF_000299155.1 Elephantulus edwardii
TAATAATCAATAATTCTCTAAAAACCCCAAGTCCCTCCAGAGAAGACTCAGAGTCAGAGTCACACTGCCTACTTGCAACTGTGCACTCAAACTCTCCAAAGGATGATCTATTTAAAAAGAACATATTGGGGGAACTGGAAGAACCTGGTCTGGAAAAAAATGTATTCGGATTTTGTAAACTAGTATAATAATAAAACCACATTGGGCAGTCTTGAGGAAAAGGCAACTGAAGGGAGCATGCTCCGGACGGCCTAAAGAGCAAGTGCAATTTGAGCAAAAACAGCAAACAAGTGCAACTTAGAGAAAAGGGAGTGCAATCAGGGTGCTCCTTAGAGAGAAGGTGGTGAACCGTCTCACATCCTTAGGGCATGTTATGACAGTGTCCTCAGAAAAGACCTCGTGCTGGAAAATGTAGAGGATCAGCAAAAGAGAGGACAACCCTCAATGAGATGGACCAACACAGCGACTATTAACAAGGGGCTCAAGAAGGTCAGAGATCAACAGGACGCAGCAGGGTAGGGCAAGGTCCTGATCTGTGGTTCAGCGGGTCACTATGAGTCACTGTATACTCGGCAGCATCTCACAACAAAATAATCAGAAGGAAAATGCGAAATTATTCACAGTGGTAACAGCTGTTGCATGACTCCCATTGCAATTACGACTGCCCCCACTCTCCTGGTTCACGTACCTTTTCTGAGCCTGATTGTCTGATCCTCCACAGGCAGAATAAACTGAAGAATGCTGCAATGCTTTAATTTTCTGTTAAATTTGCTACAATAATTTTCTGCTGTTTGCAACCAAGAAAACAAACCAATAAGGAAAATCTGCTATGTTTTGATCCTATCATATTTCTAAACAGTGTTCCTTTTCATGTAGTGGTGTAGGTATTTCTGTTCAATACAGCAAGAAAATCAGTATCATCACTGGTCCAGAGGCTGTTTCACCAGCTTCAAGATCTACAGAAGCGCTCCAAGAGCTGAAGGGGTCAATCTTTCTACACTACCCTCTACATTAAGAGAAGATTCACTTAATATGGTCAAGATGCTAATACTACTCAAATCTTTCTACACAGTACAATGCAATCCTGATCAAAATTAACAATAGAATTGGAAAGGCTAATCCTAACTGTTATATGAAAAGACATGAGATCCCCTGAAAAGCCAAAGCGATTCTGAAAAACGGCAGTATGAGGTCTCATATTTCCTAACTTCATGATCTATAATTTCACGGCTATGCTGTTGTTGGATGACACCTTTATTATCCATAAAGCAAGAAAAAGGCCATCCCAAAGGCAGACGGTTAAAAAAAAGACCAAAATGAATGTCAGAAGAGACTCTGAATACTGCATTAGAACACAAAGAAGTCAAACAAAGGGAAGAAATTATGAAGCTAAAGAGCTGGACAGAAGGTTTCAAAAGGCAGCTCCTGAAGACAAAGTATTATAAAAAATGTGCAAAGAATTGGAGTCAGTAAATCAAGAATCAGTTCAGCACATCCCAATTTGAAAGAACGGATGAACAAATTCAAGCTGCAAGTTCAAAGACTAAAACATGCTATGGGCAAAATCTTGAATGGTCCAGAAAGAAAGAAAGGGGGGGGGGGGAAGATGGCTGGAATACAGTCACTGTACCATAAAGTGACTACCATGGAACTATTTCAGGAAGTTAACACATGATCAAGGACCAATGGTAATAAAGAAATACAAACTACTCTGAAGAAATTGGCAAATGACAAGGCCTCAGGAATTGATAGAATACTAGTTGGCATATTTCAACAAACTAATACAGCCCTGAATGTGCTCACGAGGTTGTGCCAAGAAATCTGGAGGAGAGCTACCTAATCAACTGACTGGAAGAGATCTATATTTATACTAATTTCCAAGACAGGTAATCCAACAGAATGTGGAAATCATCACACAGTATCATTAGCATCACATGCAAGTAAAATCTTGCTAAAGATTATTAAAAAATGGCCTAGAACACTACATCGACAGAAACCTTCCAGAATTCCAAGATGGATTTGGGAGAGGCTGTGGCACTACAGATATCCCGGCTGATGTCGGATCAATCTTGGCTGAACACTACATCGACAGAAACCTTCCAGAATTCCAAGATGGATTTGGGAGAGGCTGTGGCACTACAGATATCCCAGCTGATGTCAGATCAATCTTGGCTGAAAGCAGAGAATATTAGAAGGATGTCTGTCTGTGTTTTGTCATCTATGCAAAGGCGTTTGTGTGGATCAAAACAAATTATGGCTAACTCTGAGAAGAATGGGAATCCCAGAACACCTGTTTGTGTTCAGGCTCCCAGAACCAAGCCAGTGTTGTGTTCATGGGAAGCCTGTACCTAGACCAAGAAGATGTTGTCCAAACAGAGCAAGGGAACACTGCGTGGTTCAAGAAAAGAGTGTGTCAGGAATGTATCCTTTCACCATAACTTTTCAATCTCTATGCTGAACAAATCATTTGAGAAGGTAGACTTTATAAAGTGTGGCATCAGGATCAGAGGAAGACTCATAAACAACCTGTTTTATGCAGAGGACACAACCTTGCTTGGTCAAGGTGAGGAGGGCTTGAAGCACTTGCTACAGAAGATCAAAGACTACTGGCTTCAATATGCTTCTGGATCATTCAAGATTTTGCCCATAACACCCTTTAGTATTTCAACTTGAAGCTTGAATTTGTTCATCAGAAAAGTTATTCAAGAAAAAATAAATCTTCACCACCAGTCAGTCTAAAGGTAACGTCATGAGAGATGGAAAAAGGGCTGAAGTTGTTAACAATTCCATCTTAACCTGGATCTCCAATCAACAGCCTTGGCACCGACTGTCAAGATATCAAAGGACCTCTCTCTGCAGAGTGCTACAGAGCAACAGTGTTAGTCTGAAAACTAAGCTGCACCTGATCCTAGCTATGGTCTTCTCAAGAGCTTGCTACGCATCTCAAAGCTGGACAATTAGTACGGATGATAGAAGAATTATGCCTTGAAATTATAGTGCTGGAGAAGAGTACTGAATATCCCATGGACTACCAAGAGAACAGTGTGTCCTGGAAAAAGTGAAACCAGGTGCTCCTTGGAGACAATGATGGTAAAATTCCATCTCACACACTTGCAGCATGGGAGGAGCCAGTCCCTGGAGAAGGACCTCATGTTTGGAAAGAAGAGTCAGTGCAAGAACAGAAGACTTTAGATGAGATGGACAGACACAGTGACTGTGGCAGTGGGGTCCAGTGTGTCAGAGACGGTGAGGCTGGCTCAGGATAGCTCAAGGTAAATGGCATCTAACAACATCAACATGCGTTGCTGTTAGGTGCCATCAAGGCAAGTTTGACACACTGAGTCCCTATGAACAACAGATCTGAACCCTGTCATCCTCATCATCTCTAACATACCTGTGCCCACTGCTGCAATCACAATCACTGTGTTAATCCATCTTGTTGAAGGTCTTCTTTCCCTTCACTGAACCTCCACCTTTCCAAACAAGATGTCCCTTTCCAAAGAACAGCACCTCCTAAGATGCGCTGCAATCCTAAAGGCACATAGTTCAAGCCATTGAGCCGCTCCACAGAAGAAGGATCGGCTATCTCCTCCAGTGTGACTGACTGCCTCTGAAAAGCCACTGGAGGGTCAGCTATGAGTCAGATACACAACAACATGTCCCAAATATGTAAAATGAAGCTTTGCCATCCTTGCTTCCAAGGAGTACTCTGGTTTAATGATAAGCACATAGATCAATGGTACAGAATTAAAAGCCCAGAAATTAAACTAGTCAATGATTTTCAACAAGAAGTCAAATTCATTCAATGAAAAAGAAACAGACTTTCTTCAACAAATGGTGCAAGAAAAATTAGATTTCCACAAGCAGAAAATTAAACTAGATCCATACATCAAACTATTAATTAAAATGGATAAAAAACCAAAACAATAAATGTAAAACCATAAACTTCTTGAAAGAAAATACATAAGCAAAGCTTTGGAACGATTTTCTTTCAATGATAAATAATAAAATACAATAAACGCACAAGCACAGAAAACAAAACAGTTAACAGAGACCTCAGAAAAGTTAAAAATATATTAATCTAAAGAGTTCTTTGAAAGTAAACAGAAAATCTTTGAGAAAGGTTAACTCTACTATCTATTATCTCTACTATCAAAATTTTATAAGCAACTTTAACAACAAAAAGCAAACAAGGCAATCAAAAACTGGGCAAAAGAAATGAAAATGTACTTCGTCAAAGAAGAGTTTCAAAAGGGCAATTAAGAAAAACCAAACTCAATGGCTGTCAGGTAATTACGACTCACAGTCAACCTCTATCAAGTTTCTGAGGCTTTCAATTCTTTATGGGATGAGAATGTCCATCTTTCTCCAGAGACTAGCCGGTAAATTCAAATTGAAAGCCAACAAATTAAGCAGACATCTGCAGGGATACTTTACTATACCCCAGCGACATAGTATGAGTCACACAGACATAAGAACTAGTCTTTGTGGCATTTACTAGGTTATTGGTTGGGCTGCTAGCCAGAAGGTCAGTGTTTCAAATCCATCAACCTCCAGTTGAGAAAGATGACGCAGTCTGCTCCTATTAAGACTGACAGCCTTGGAAAAGAGAAGGAAGGTTGTACTGGGGTTCTGGTTTTTTACATTCACTAGAGCACTATTCACAATGGCAAAGAGGAAAAAAGCTAACAACCTAAATGCCCATGAACAGGCAAGTAAGATGGGGGAGGTGTTAAGGGAGGGAAAGAAAGCGGCAAAAGAGATATTGTATGTACTATGTGAGAGGGTGTGTATGGGTGTATACCATGTACTATATACAGTGTGCATGTGTGTGTACTGTAAACATACATATAAAAGGAAGTTCTGGTGTCTTAATGATTAAGGAGTTTTGATGCAAACCAAAGGAAGTTCATTCAAATATAAGAGCTTAGCTGTGAGAGAATGATGGGGAATCTCTTCCTGTCCTATTTACAGGGTCTGAAAACCCACTGCAGGGGTCAGCTATGAGTAAGTCCCAACTCAAAGGCAATGAGAGTTGAGATAAATACATACACACACAGGTGGCACTGGAAACATCACTGCGGATGTGACACAGATCTTGGCTGAAAGCACAGGATACCAGGAAAGCTATTTGTATTTTAGTGACTACGGAAAGGTCTTTGTGTGGATCATAACAAATTATGGCTAACAGTGAAACAAATGGAAATTCCAGAACACTTAATTATGTTCATGTGAAACCTAGACCTAGACCGAAAAACTACTGCCCAAACATAGCAAAGGAACACAGCATGGTTTATAATCAAGAAAGGTGTGCTCTAGGGCTGTATCTTGTCTCCATACTTATTTAATCATAACAAATCATTCAAAAAGTTGGACTTAGAATGTGGCATCAGGACCAGCGGAAGAATCATCAATAACCTGTCATGCAGATAATACAACCTTGCTTGCTGAGAGTAAAGAAGCACTTGCAGCAGCAGATCAAGGACTACAGCCTTCAATATGGGTAACATCTCAGTATCAAAAAAATAAAAATCTTCACTACCAGGCCAATAGTCAACAAGAAGATAGATGGAGAAAGGACTGACACTTGTAAACTATTTCATCTTACATTAATCCACAATCCCTTAGAATTAAAGGTTAAGAAATCAAAAGACTTATCACATTGGGAAAGTTTGCTGTGAAGGACCTCTACAACATTCTAAGGAGCAACGATGCCAATTTAAAGGCTAAAGTGTGCCTGATCCCAGCCATAGTCTTTTCAATTACCTGTTATACATCTGAACAATTAAGGTTAGGGTTAATAATGAATAAAGATGATAGAAGAATTGATGCTTTTGAGCTGGAGGAAAATACTGAATATTCTATAAAATGGCATGTCAAAAACAAAATACAACAGCAAATATATCTTGGAGACTTCAGTGTCACAGTGTTTAGCATCACAGCAACCACAAGTTACCTCTGTACAGCAAATGGACAGACCAGTGCTATACTACTTAGAAGAATGTTTGACAAAAAACAATTAAAACCAGGCCTGAGGGCTGCAGATTAAAAGTATCCACCCTTGGCTTGGTAGGATAACTTTCTATCCACTAGGCCAACAGAGCTCTCTCTATGTTGTTGTTGTTAAGTGCTATTACGGTAATTAAAATACGATATGGTAATTTCTACTTTCAAGTACATTAAAAATTGTAACCAAAAAAATAAACTGTGGGAAGGAGAAGGGAAGGAGAGGGGGTAAAAATGTTCAACGATGAATGAATGAAAATCTAACTTTTCTGTAAACTTTCATTAAAATTACAATTAATATTAAAAAATTTATTAAAAAATGCAAAGAAAAAGTTATTCAACACTATGCTAGCTTAGGTACAAAAATTATGGCACATTCACAATTGGAGTACTAACCTACTACTCAAATTACAGTCAAATAACCATAACAGACTGCTGACACTGGAAAACAGTAGTAATACTAAGTTTGGGGATTGAATTTAAAAAAAAATAGTCTATAATGGCTTGTCCAGTAATTTAAGTCAAGTCTACAAACGATAATAATTCACATATGCATATGTATACAAGTCATTACTCAAAATGTCATTAGTGATTAACAGATTGTTAGAATGATAATCGATCTGACTTTATTTTTCTACTTGTTTCAGCTTTCCTACACCAAATATTATTTATTTCAGAAATAATTTTAAAACTTGGTATGTTTTTCATTACCAATCTCCTTGCCACTTTTACTAGAGTTTCCTAAAGGGCACCAGTCTGTTCTCTAAATTCAATATTGCTGAGCCCTATAGAACAAGTGAAAACAAAATAGCTTTAAAAATACAAATACAAGTACTTCCAGATGCCTGTTAATACAATTTATATATTTCAATCCTTGTTGATATCTCACAAATGATCTTTTTAGGTATTTGAAGGTATATTATGTCAGCTAGATTTAACAATATTTTCACCTCTCAGAAAACAAAGTTAATCCAAAACAATACTGCCAAATTCATGCATGCTCCAATGATTTTGCAAGTACAAACTTTATGTGAACATACTGTAAAATGATACTGTAGCCACTGTGATTACATCTCCACCATCATTTCAGGGCATTCAATCCATACCCCACTTGTCTAAAGAGTTATCTTGTATACCAGCATCCTTCACAATCCTTAATTCTGGAAACACATCTCACACATAAACACTCTTGCACTAACTGCAGTCACTTAGAAGCACTACCACAATATACTGCATTGCAAAATCACTAGCCAAAAAGTAGATGCTAATTAAGAGTTCATATAGGTACCTAACATCTTGCACAGGTACTCAAGACATTTTAATATCTCAAACTGTGAAAAATCCATGGAGCATTTGTTTTAAGACTCAAATTTGTGATTAACAAATTAGAAACAAGTGGGATGCAATCCCAATACTGATCATCCCTTCTCTGAAATGTGTGAGCTATGTGTGGTATCCTCTCCTTTCAATCAGATGCTTCAACGCTCCAATTAAGCTCTTCATGAGCTCTTCCAAATTTTAAGTTACTTTTTCATCATGCACCAATAGAGGGGCACTCTCCTCCTGTGCTAGTCAGATCTGATTCAATGGTACACAATAAAATAAAAATTAAAAAAAAAAATACTTCTGGAAAAAAAATTCCACATAACTGATTCACTTTTCAGTAGCCACCTCCCTAATAAGACAAAGAATATAATATGCAAACTCAGAAAAGCTTTATAAAAACAAGTCACAAAGCATGTTTCAATTTCCATCAGTATTCTAGAAAGCGCAGAGTGGCTTCTGCTTGACGTCACTATTGATCTTCCCCCTGGACAGAGGCACCCATCATCACACTAGAGCTAATCAAAAGAGCTAGCTTAAAAGAAAAAAAGAAGAGCTGCTTTCTTGAAATCTAACAGTGACCCAAAGTATCTATTAGTCTTTAATAACAATTATTTCTTCCATTTAATAAACTCCTAAACATCTCATCATCATTCCATTTTCTTTTTCTATCACTCATAAATGAAATAAGCATGTAACATGTTTTCTAATGTTCTTGCCTGCGACTCATAGTGACTCTATGTCAAACAGCCCTAAACTCTGCTCTATTCTGTGCCAATCTTATTGTCTCTGGTACAACTAGCCCATTACCCCAGTCACTGAATCAATTAACCTCATAGATGGTCTTCCTCTCTTGCACTGTCCTTCCACCCTCCCAAGCATGATGTCCTTCTCCAAGGACTGGTCCCTCCTTGCAACATGTCCAAAGTATGTCAAACAAAACTTCAGAATCCTTGCACCCAAGGAGCAGACTAGTCTCTCTTACTCTAGGACAAACCTGTGTTTGTTCACCTAGCAGTCCATGGTTTACTATATCACTAGTATTTTTTAACTAGTGCTTCTAAATCTTTTCATATGTGCTATGACACAAAGAAAAAGTACCTGTAAAACATTCAGGGAAACAAAGCTGTTTTAGTTGAAGGCCACTGTTCAGGTCCCAGGGCACAGGTCCCAGGGCTAAGGCAGTCTGCATTTCAGCAGAAGGATAAAGCAGATTCAGCTCCACACTAATTGGGAAGCTAATAAAACAAACAGATCTGAGTTTTCCTGCTTGGAACTTAGAATGCTATTAACCACATAAGCAGCCAGATTTTTATCAATTCCCTTATACGTCCAAATGCCACTAAAGGGTTCTCACCAGATACAAATATTCAATTCTTATGTACTTAGCCCACACAAACTTCATTAGAAGACAGATCAGAATTTAACAACAACAACAACAAAAAGTTCTTAGGCAACCTACTGAAGAAGGCACCACTTTTGTCCAAGAAGATAATGTTGATCCTTTTTTACAAACAGAAAATCAATCACTCACGAGCCAAGGTCATCTATCTATTCACTGCTCGCTTTCAGCATTTCTAGGTTCCAAATCAGCTCTCTGACGCATGGTAAGCAATTGTGAAGACTATGACCTGGATCAGGTGCACCTTAGTTTCCAGACTGACACTGCTGCTTCAGTACTCTGGTGAGGTCCCTGACAGACGACTTTCCAAATTCAATTCGTCTCTTGACTTCCTGGCTGCTGGTACCAAGAGTGCTGACTGTGGAACCAAGCAAACTAAAGCTATTAACAACTTCAATCTCTTCACCATCTATCATAATGCTGCCAATCAGTCCAGTGTTCAGAGAACTGGACAATGTCTAGAAATGATAGAAAGAGAACTGATGCCTTTAAGCTGTGGTGATGGGAGAAGAGTGACTGGGGTAATGAGAGTAGGTGTCAGAGACAGTAAAGTTGGCACAGAATAGAGCAGGTTTCAGGGCTGTTGTACACAGGGTCACTATGAGTGGCAGGTGACTTAATGGTACATAACAACAATAGCACATAACAATAACAGGTTCCAAAGATTAAGTCCTTATGCAAAAATCGGTATGTGAAAAGGGAGGATAACTATATCAGATCACAAAACAAAGGACACCATTACCAAAGTGCATCACTGCAAAATACTGAAAATCACAGTCCAAACAAGCTGACACACATCCTAAAAGATAGCCAGCTCTCTTTCACACACACCTCTTAGCAATTACTGCCAGATGTACATGATTAATGCAAAGCAATCAAAGAGAAGATACTTTACTATGGTTGTAAATGTCAAACAGCAAGACAGTGGCTAAGTGAGGAGTAGATGGACTAGTAAGGAGCTGTGCTGCCAACCCAAAGGCACACAGCTCAAATTCACCAGCTGCTCTGTGGGAGAAAGATGGGCTATCTCCTTCCTTGCAATGTGCAGTCTCTGAAACCTGCTGGAGAATCAGCCATGAGCTGATGCCAACTTGATGGTACCCAACAACATGTGTAATGGGTTTCCACATCTCTTTCCAAGTAGCTGTAGATAATCCCTCCAAGAGACCTCACATATTCAACACTGAGGATCTAGGCTGTGTGCAAGGTGGTTCTGCTATACTCAATGTCAAAACTTATGCTGAAAAGTAAGAAATATTAAGACACTCATCAGAGCAGAGCAAGGAAATACTGCACAGTTCAAAATCAGAAAAAGTGTATACCAGCGATGCGTCCTATTGCCATACCTTTTTAATCTACATACAGAAAGATCAGCCAGGAGGCCAGGCTCTATGAGGAGGAATGTGGCATCAGGCTTGGAGGAAGACTCATCAACAATCTGCGTTATGCAGATGACATAACCTTGCTTGCTGAAACTGAGGAGGACCTGAAGCATTTGCTGCAGAAGATCAAGGATTGCAGCCTTCAATATGGACTGAAGCTCAACATCAAGAAAACAAAGATTCTCACCACTGGGCCAACTGGCAGCATCATGATACATGGTGAAGAGACTGAAATTGTCAACAGCTTCAGCTTGCTTAGCTCCACAGTCAATACTCTTGGCATGAGCAACCAAGAAATCAAAAGAAGAATTACATTGGGAAAATCTGCTGTCAGGGACCTCTCCAGAGTGCTGAAGAAGCAATGATGTCAGTCTAGAGACTAAGGTACACCTGAACCAGGCCATGGTCTTTGCAATTACTTGTTATGCATCAGAGAGCTAGATAATGACTAAGGTGACAGAGGAAGAATTGATGCCTTTGTTGTAGTCCTAGAGAAGAGTATTGAATATGAACAAACAGGTCCATCCTGAAGAGGGTAAAACCAGGCTGCTCTTTGGAGGCAAGGATTTTGAAGCTCCAGCAGACATAATTTGGGGATATTGCAAGGAGGGACCAGTCCTTGGAGAGGGACATTATGCTTGGGAAGGTGGAAGGACAGTTCAAGAGAAGATGACCCTGGATGAGCTGGACAGTCTCAGTGACTGGAGAAATGGGGGATAGGTGTTTCAGAGACAATGAGGTTGGCTCAAGATAGAGCAGAGTTCAGAGCTGTTATACACAGAGTTACTTAGTCACAAGCAACTCAATGGAACATAACAACAACAAATGCAACAGAAATCAGTTACATGGAATATTTTTTCCTTACGTCTACAACCATTTATAATTTGTTATGCTATTCACATGTGCAAACAAGCCCCCAAAAAAGTGGAAATAATTCAGTTAAACTAGAGAAAAAATTAGGTATACCTGATAAGTATGCTTTTCTCTAATCAATAACTGATTTATAAACAAATGTGGTGGTCCATATTATCAAGGATTATCAAGTCAGTTGTCTGCCAAAAACCTGGTTATATTATGGTCTTCTTAAAAAAAAAAATTAAAACACTAAACACATGTCCACATTATTCTAGCTCAGGAAATTTGGATAATTTTATTTCTGTCCAATCCTTTCCATTTGGCTTCCTAATGATGACAGTTTATTTTTCATTCCAACCTGGCTTCTGCTCACTCTTCTGGGTACACTGATACTCTTATCCAATGCCCAATTAACTTATTACCAAACTTAAACATTAACTACACATTTAAAACTCCACTATTCACCAAGATACAACTTTAGAGAAGCAGTGAGGCAAAAAGTGGAATGAATGAACTTACTTCCTACACAAAATTTTGCATATATTTTAATTCAAAGAAGACAATATGAAATAGCCACTAGATGGCACTCTGCTATGACAGCAAGGCTTGAGCCTATTTGTCTATTGATTACTAATATCGACAGCTGGAGATAATCTACACTGAACCACATGAACTAATTATTGTTTTGAAGTAGTATAATGGAAGTGCCCTGCAGATTACTTACACCATCTAAAGCAGAAAAGCAATCAACGTTTTTAATATGAAGCTTATTTCAATGACTACTGTTATGTTTCTTCAAGTCTGAGCCCAACCACACAGTTAACCCTCCATCAGGTTTTCAAAAGCAGTAAATCACATGGGAGGGGAATATCAATCTTTCTCTTGTGGAGGAGCTGGTGGATTTAAACTGCATGAGTTTGGGTTGGCAGTGTAATTCTTCACCTCTAAGTCGTCAGAGCTCCCTAATTCAAAGATTAGTTTCTCTAACTTCAAAACACCCTCAAGACTTAATAAATTAATAATAAGAAGGAAAGGGAATTACACCAAATGCACATAATTTTTTAACTAGTCATCAATGGCAAACAGTATTTATCTAAATTATAATAGCTCTTCCTTCTGCAAGAACACATTCAACATTGAGAGTTGTGCTGCCAGCCCAGCGGACGTCAGTTCAGATTCATCAGCTGTTCTAGGAGAGAAAGATGAGCAATCTCCACCCTTGCAATTTATTACCTCTGAAAGTTCACTGGAGCAGCAGCTATGCACTGCTTCTGACTCAACAGTAACAAAGTTTTTTGAGTTCTGCCCACATCTTTCAACCACCAGAAATTACTTTGCACCACAAAAACAGTACTTTTCATCATAGCCCTTGGCAAGTCATGTTATATACCATCAAATCGATTACAACTCATAGTGACCCTATGAACAATGGCTCTTAACCTTGCCCTATCCTGAGCCAACTTCACTGTCTCAGACACACTTGACGCCACTGCCACAGGTACACCTTAGTCTCTAAACTGACAGGAAGTCTCTTGAGCACTCTGGAGAGATCCTTGAACAACAGATTTTCCCAGTGCAACTCATCTTTTGATTTCCTCCTGATAACTTGTACCAAGGGTGCTGACTGTGGATCCAAGCAATGATTAATTAACAACTTAAATCCTTTCTTCACCTATTACTACACTGCCTATTGGCCCAGTGGTGAAGATCTTTGTTTTCTTGATGTTGAGATCTATATTGAAGGCAGCAATCTTGGACCTTCTGAAACTTAGATGTTGAGATATAATCCATATTGAAGGCCGCAGTCCTTGATCCTCTAGACAAAGTGGCTCAGGTCCTCCTCGCTTTCAGCAAAGAAGATTGTGTCATCTGTATAACAAAGGTTGTCTTCCAATCTTGATACCACACTTTTCTTCATAAAGTCCAGTTTCACGAATTATTTACTCAGCATACAGATTGAATAGGTATGGAGAAAGGATATAGCCCTGAGGCACATCTTTCCTGATTATTAACTATGTTTCAAATCCAAGTGTCCTTTTGCTCTGTTTAGACAACAGCTTCTTGGCCTAGGTATAGATTTCATTTAAATACAAGGAGTCTTAACTCCATTTTAAAGCCTTAAAATGAGTTGGGATCCAAAATGATATTTAAAAAAGCAACATTGTCAAATGACAATTCCTTAATCTCAGTGCAGACTTGAGACACTGACTTGGGACAGCATTTCTTGAGATCTAGCTGGTGCAAACTATCGAATCTATTCCCAAAACGCCTCTGTCATTACAAACAGATGCAGATGGGGTTTAAGAAACAGTTTTAGGGGAGCTCTGGTGGCCTAGTGGCAAGAAGCTGCACTGCAATCCCAGAGGCGCACGGTTCAAATCCACCAGATGCTCTGCCGAGGAAGGAGGGACAATCTCCTCCTGTACCAGTCAGATCTGATTTGACGGTACACTCACACAAAAATAATGATAAAAATTAAAAAAAAAACAGTTTTATCTAAATCTTAATATTAGGAACCTGCAGAAACATACAAGATTGAGGAAGAATAGGGTAACAGAAAAAAATGGTCCTGTCCATCACCCTAGGACCGCCCTGTGATGAAGGCCATGTAACTCTGACCAATCATATAACCTCCCTTATTAGGGGTCCAATGCTGCCAAACTCACATCAAGTATGAATTTTATGACCTTCACTTTGAGTCGCAAGCAACTTGACGGCACATTAACAATAACAACAACAGTTCCTGATCAGCAATATAGGAGTGCATCCTGGTTTGTGGTTCAGCAGAGGAGTCATTTTCACTCTGTGACAATGGACATTTCCAGTCCAGGCCATCTCTATCCCTCAATAAACTTCATTTGCTTTTCTTTAAGTAGATTCTGTGATGTGGCTCTAAGACAGTGAACAGGAAATACAAGACATAAGGGAAAATGTTAAGTAGCGATGAAAGGATCTAACCCGCCCAATCCAAAATGCATTACTGCTATAAATAATCTAATTTTAAAATCAAAGGAGAAAGATAAAACAGGTAACCACAAGAGTTTAAGAGACCTGACAGACATACCAGTCAAACATAATGTGTAAACTTTGTTGGGATCCAAATTTGCAGATCTGAAGAAATCAACTGTAAAGAAAGCATCTGTGAAACATCTAGGGAAATTTGAATATTGAATGGACATTTAACGGTATTAAAGAATGATTTTTAAAATTTAAAGGTAGGATGATGATTTTGAGAGATGAGGTATTTAAAAGTGCTTTATTAGAGAGACAGACATAGTGTTTAAGAGCTCAGCTACTAACCAAAAGATCGGTAGTTCAAAACCCCCAGTTGCTCTACAAGGGAAATAGGTGGCAGTCTGCATCCATAAAGACTGGAAACCATATGCGGTAGTTCTGCCCTTTCCCATAGGGTTGCTACGAGCTAAAAATGGATCAGTGATAATGAGTTTTGCTTTGGGTGTTCTCTCTTAGAAGACATATTACTGACATATGTAAATAAAATAATGCTGTGGCTTACTGGCAAGAAGGTGTGCTGCAATCCCAAAGGCATGAGGTTCAAGGCCACCAACTGCTCCACAAGAGAGGGATGGACACTCTCCTCCCATACAATTAACTGCCTTTGAAAACTCACCAGAGAGTCTGCTATGGGTCAGTTCCGA
Organism: Elephantulus edwardii; assembly: GCF_000299155.1. Taxonomy (NCBI): domain Eukaryota; kingdom Metazoa; phylum Chordata; class Mammalia; order Macroscelidea; family Macroscelididae; genus Elephantulus; species Elephantulus edwardii. The sequence goes on from NW_006399983.1 coordinate 847,378, forward strand.
CGCTATGGGACACAATAACAACATCAATTTAGAATTTGGTATATTTCAGCACAGACTGATGGTAGGAGTAAGAACAAATGAAACAGGACTGGCTATATGCTGATAATTACTAATCCTATGTTGATAAGGAGTTGCACTGCCAACCCGAAGGCATGCAATATGAATCCACCAGCTGGTCGGTGGGAGAAAGATGGGTGGTCTGTGTGATTTGCTGCTTCTGAAAACTCACTTGGAAGGCCAGCCACCTTTGAGTTGGATCTGACACAACAGGTGAGGAGCAGGGAGCTATAATGGCACTGTCCATAAAGGGCTGTGCTGCTATTCCAAAGGCTCCTCTCCGGCAGTTCAAATCTTCCTTCAACTTCAAAGGAGAAAGACAGCAACTTTCCCGGTCTCCCCCCAGTGATGTACAGCCTCCAAAAATGGACTGGAGGGTCAGCTACTAGAGGACACCAACTAAATGGCAAGGCGAGGAAGGAGGACTAAGAGGAGGATGTGAGGAGCACGCAGAGGAGCGCTATATTCTTACAGAAGGTCTATATTTACTTGAAAACATCTAATTGTTATTGAATTACTATTATTTTTTTAAGAATTAAATTGTTGGTGGCCTAGTGGCAAGAAGCTGCAACTGCAATCTCAGAGATACACGGTTCGAATCCACCAGATGCTCTGCTGGAGAAGGAGGAACAATCTCCTCCTGTACCAGTCAGATCTGATTTGACGGTACACACAAAAAATAATGAAATAAAATAAATTTTTAAAAAAAATTAAGTCATTAATAAATTTAATCTTTAAAAAAAAAGAATTAAATTGTGTTCTTTTTTCCAACTCTGCCCAAAAATGAGGAAGATGGTGACATAAATCCTCTCCTAAAAACATCAACTTTTTCTGGAAACAGCGTGTCCTCAAGCAGCTCAAGGCTGTGTACCACCTCACTCACTGACTCCGAGTCCCCTGACCTACTCCTAACCTTCCTCAGTTGTCTCTGGCACACAAGAATCCTGAAACAACTCATCCCACACAACTCTCCTGGCCAGGAGGGTTTCAGGTGCTGATTAAAAATTTTTCCTTAATGATTTTAAGTCTCTATGTTCAGAGTTGCAAAAGGACCTTTCCACTCACTGTTCACCAAGTCTTACTAGATACATGAAATTGGTTATAGGCAAAAACATCCAGAAGTTATATACAGGGCAAATCCCTTGACAATTCTCAAGAGAGGAATCCTTAAAAAACACTGGGTTTAGAAAATTACTCTGGGAACACCCATAGAGCTTTCTTTCAAAAATCAATAAATCATTATTGTTTACAGCATGTAACCTAACCAGTGAGCAAGCCAAGGTCACACAGTTCTGCCACTCATTGTTAGCTATATGCCCTGAGAAATTTACCTAACCTCTCTGTGTATCAGATTCCTAACCTATAAAGAGGAGACAAAAAGAATTAATATACTTATATCATAGGGATGCTGGGAGACTTTAAGGAATTAGCATGAAGTGCTTAGAGCAGGGTTTGGCACACAGTAAATAAGAGCTTCCTATTATTGTTTCTACTCCATAGCCTGCCTGTACATATTTAACCTCTCAAAGAATACAAGCTGCTTTACATTAGGCTCTATAGTTAATTCATCTTTAAAGACTCTATCTCTTACCATTGGTGATGTACGTAAGTCTGCAAAATATTACATCTCTGCCTTTATTTACTTATCTTTACAAAAGGTTCTCAAAAAGGGAGTAAACAAGTTTGTATACCCTTGGCTTTCACTTCTAATTAATGTCCACTTGGCAATTCTATCTACTGAGAAGACAAACACCAGGATAGGAGTCTGGAGTTTATTATGGCACACCTTCTCCCCTGGACACCTCTGTCTTGATTTGGAAAGCACAAGTAAAACTATGTAGTGAAAACTCAAATATCTACTATACCTTGTTTGACATGCACCACACTGTATTCCTAAGTCAAAGCAAAAACAACACTTCTGTTAACTGAGGACTCAGTTAGGAATACGCTCTAGAAACTTTCCACATTATTTCTTCCCTACATCTGTTAAACCACAAAAACTTCCTCAAATCTACCTATATAGATCAATAACCATATAAAAGGAAACTTTATGCAATGTGAAAGAATCACTATTTTCACATTTCTCTTTTTGAAAGGTCTCACGTGATGAGCTTTTCAGAGTTATTTTTTAATATGTGAGAAATGTCAGAAACCACCTTTTAGGAGTCATTTTTTTTCCTAGGAAAAATTGATGTTCCAACCACTTCCAAGATTAAAGGTAACTAACTACTACTTCCAGCCTTGAAACTGTGTAAGGGAGAATATGTACTAATGGAATAGGTGAACTACAAGTCTGTGGCTTTAATTAGTATTACGGTGGGCTCCAGCGTGTCAGATTGTGAGGTTACCACAGGATAGGGCAGGGTTCAGCTCCCCTGTTCACAGGATAGCACTGAGTTGTATGCAACTCAATGGCACATAACAACAATAATTAGTACAGAAACTATCCAAGAAGACAGACTTTGCACAGCACATGCAGGTGACAATGATATACTAGATACTATTCTGGTTTATGGCTAACCCTACAAAGTGTTTCATTTTTCAATCAGCTTCAGCAATCACATACTTTTAAATAAGCCCTGTTAACCTCCAAAGGCAGTAGACGCATCCTGCTGTTTCTTTTTCCTAGAATACTGAACTGAGTTTTATAATTTGCAAATTATAAAATCTCAGCCATTAGGTACAGAAGTTTGCTAAATAAAATAGGAAATAAGAAAACTTCATCAGTTCCATTTTCTAATTTCTAGGTTTTACATGCTCTCTCTCTTTTCAATACCACCTCTCCCCTCCCCCCCTTTGGTTTTCTACACCTAAAATACAGTCAGGTTCTTCTCTGAATAAAACATCACCTTTTATGGAACCTTTTTATCAGTTTAATAATCGTAACAGGACCTTCCCTAAATCACTGGGATCAATAAAACATCCTTCCCCCTCTTTACTAGTTTCTTTTTATTATTATCAATTAAAAGAAACAACTTACTCAAATAGAAAAGATTCACACTATAATAAGAATAGATGATTAGATAGAGAAAAAAAAAGAATCTCCTTTTTTTTTTCATTTCTGTAAATGCATTAAGATACTGTATCCAGGGGAGCTCTGGTGGTCTAATGTCAAGGAGCTGCAACTACAATCACAGAAGCGCACGGTTCGAATCCACCAGATGCTCTGCCGGGGAAGGAGGGACAATCTCCTCCTGTACCAGTCAGATCTGACTTGACGGTACACTCACACAAAAATAATAAAATTTAAAAAAAAAAAGATACTGTGTCAAAAAAAAAATCTATTCTAGTCTAAATTTTATTAAAGGCATCAATGACTGGAGCGCAGAATTTTCTAAAAGAAGATCCTGCTCCCATGCAAACATTCTTTAATAAAAGCAAATTTAATTTTAGCGAAAGTTTACAAATCATATTGGAGTAGAAAGTTTCTTAAAGCAAATTAATTTTTTTTAAAAGTCACTGAAACCATGAACCAGAAACCTAAAGAAACTGAACACTACTTGAAACTTTTACAAGTCCGAGAATCCCTCAGTCGTAGGCAATAACATAATGCAGTTCAGAGCCCCAAAACGGCCTGGTGTGAAAGTTAAATTATAAGTACTGAGCTCTAACTCAAAATTAGAACCATGGTGGAACAGTGGTTAAGCATTCAGCAGCTAATTGAAAAAGTTGGCAGTTCAAATCCACCATCAGCTCCATGGGGAGTGGGGGAGAGGAAATCTGCTCCTATAGAGAGTACAGCCAAGGGAACACTACAACGCTGTTGTCTTTGTCCTATGGGCTTATTATGAAGTTGGAATTGATTCAAGAGCACACACAACAAACTTAAAATTACCTTGACTTTGAACACAAGATTCTGGTAGCACTTTTAGTGATTTATACCCAGGGATTCTGAATGCTCGCTCAAAACTAGAATACTTATATGCTAAGATACATCTGGCCTATATATGGAATTTGGAGAGCACGGGTGGTCTAGTGGTAAGAACCTGTGCTGCAATCCCAAAGGTACATGGTTCGAATCTACCTTCTCTCTGCAGTAGAAGGATAGGCCATCTCCTTCTGTACGATTTACTGCCTTTGAAAACCCTCTTGAGGGTTAGATACGGGTCAGTTCTGACTTGACAGCACACAACAACAAATAGAAAATTACTTTTCAAAAGCTGTTTTCAAGCAAATCACTCACCTCTTCAAAAAAAACACCAAAAAAACCCCTCTTATAAAGCAAAGAAAATATTCGAAAGAGCTGTTTTATACAAGTTACCTCATTAAAAGCACTGAAATAATAATATTATTATTATTATTATTATTCAAACTTGGTCATAAGGAACATAAATACCTTTACATCTAAAAAGCACTGTCTCCAAATAATAAGTGCAAAATTAATTAATCAACCTTATAAATACAGAAGCTTTATATGATAAGTATTCTTCACATTTCTGCATTCAGATTTCAGGAAAATTCAGTGGCCCCACAGTGCTAAAAGGATTATTAATACTACTGTCTTAAATAAATACAACTTTATTACTTTATTGCTTAAGCAAATATACATTAACTTAAATAAACATATATTTAGAAAATCAAAGGGCAAATAATAATGAACTAATTTATAAATGGAAAATCATGAAGTGCAGAGTGGATTTTTATTGAATTTCTATTAATATCTGGTTCTCAAATTAAATACGTAATCTCACACTATGTGTGTTCATACACACATACACAGAGACATCTCCAATAAAACTCCACTAACTTATAACAGGCAATTGTAGCAAAATGATTGGAACGGAGTGATGTAGTAATATAAAAAACAATGTGAAAGTTAAACAATGGAAAAATTAATCCTTGAGAGCTTCCATTAGTCATCAGAATCATCTTACAATAAATCTTTTTTATTTGAGATGGAGAATTGAGTGTTTGAAATATCAGTACTCAAACGTATTGGGTCCTTAACAGTGTCTTACTCTGTGATTCTATTCAACACAATCCTTCCTACAATAATTATTGTATGATACATAATTACCTTTTACTTTTTTAGTATTTTTACTTTGTTTTTGTAATGTGCGTGAAAGCTTACAAAGCAAACTGGTTTTCCATTCCATCATTCATATAAATTTTGTCTTATAACACTAATCACAATACAGTGTAACTGCACTCTTGTCACTTCTATCTGTGATTCTCATTTAAATTCATTCTTCTATTCTGCCCCTTAGTGCCTCTGAGCTTTACTCCTGGACAAATGCTGTCTTTTCACATGCATGTGTTTCATAAGTTCGAGGAGTAACTACTTCCCTGATAATAAATGTTTATCTCGGAAGCCTGTGTCTGGGTGAAAGGTGAGCCAACGAGGGGGTTTTGTTGCCATCCACAGTTGCAGCCAGGCACCCTCACATTCATTCAGTCTCAGGATTGTGAAGGATGATGTCCACATGTCGTTATTCCTCTGAACTAAATGTTTCTACACAAGTTTGCTTCTCTTTCTTATTCTCTAATAAATATATCTTTAGTTTCTCAATTCGTTTTAATCACTGTTAGAATAAATTTATGTATCTTGACAGAGTATCAATGGGAGTATCCCCCAGTGACATATATTCTGTTCCGGTGATTTGGAGAAATTACTGGTCAGGCAGTATCAAGCCCTTTCCTTTTAAAGAAAGTAGCCTCTTTTTATGTGTATTCAAGAGCTCACTGGAAAACTATCTTGTAGACATTAAAAAATTTTCTCTTAGTTTTTAAAACACGCAAATCACAGAATCTAATCTTGATTAAAAAATTAATATACGTAGGCAAGTGAAGAATTGCCCTAAAACATAGATTCATTGCAGTGTACCATCAAGTCAACTCCAACTTACTGTGATTCTACACTTCAGGACAGAACAGAACCACCCTAAAGGGCTTCCCTAGGCTATAACCTTTCTTAGAGCAAACTACAAAGTCTTTCTCCAGAAAAGCAACAGGTGGGTTCCAACCACCAACCTTTCAGTTAACAGCCAAGTGTTTAACCACTATGCTAGCAAGGTCCTCAAATAAGCCCTGCCAATTAGAAGTGTTGTTCCTACTAATTCACAGCTCCTCTCCTCTCTAGCCGTACCAGTACCCCATTATGCACACACTCCTATCCTTGAGTCTTCCCTGCCCAGACAGCTCTGCTTCACTCAAAGTTAGGGCAGATCCATGAGTCACTTTCGGATCAGGAATGCAGCAACCACGGGACCCCGTCGGTTGGTTCTCTCTCACCACGGACCACCAGCAACAAAGGTGCCTAGGACAAGTCTGCTCCCGTCCCAGTCTCACCAGCAATCAGCTATATCAACTAAATGATGTCCTTTTATATCATCAAAGCTAGAGCACTCTACTACAAGCCAGCTACAAAAAACAAGGATCTATTTTATTCATTTCTGCATAGAGAATCCTGTTCATTAGATGGTAACTAGATGTTCAATGTGAGCATCTGAAATGAACGTATAAAAGAACTGTTGAACCACAGAAGCTGGAAGTAAAGAAACCTCCCAAAAAAAGAAAAGAAGAAATAAAAAGACGTGAAAAATCAGGGAAAAAACAGACCACAGTGCAGAGGTGGTTAAGGTAGCCAAGAATGGGTTTCAGAGGGGAATATATAACCCAACATGCCCCTCCTACCACATGATTATGTTCCAAGACGTTCTGCTGTCCAAAGCCACCTTTGTTAGGATTCCTCCATGTGAACCAAATAGGAGGTGCATAAGCTATCATTTCTATGCAACTCTCTCATTCTTATAATAATGGAAAAATGAGAGGGAGCATGTAGAAAGCCTAAAGCATTTTTAATCTACCTACAGAACTGTTTATAGACACTCTACCTAGCATTTAAAGTTAACAAAATGTTTCTCTTGTTTATGTCCACAACAGAAGCAAGTTAAGAAAATAGAAAAACTGAAAATACATTTTTTGTGATTTCAGTGAGTTTGCATAAATGATTGGTTTCATTCATTCATTCATGCACATTTTTTTTCCTCCTTCTCTGTCCCTCTCATTCAATTCACCTTGTCATGTGTATCTTGTTCCAGACTGTCAAGTGTCATACATATAATGTCTAATTATTCTTTCCTTTCAGACCAGGCAGTCCTTCCCTTCACCTATTCAAGTGTATGGTCATTATTACAGTTTCACATTTTAAAAGGCGGCCTTTCTATCAAAGTAGATTTTGTAGCAAAATGTAAATTGTTATGTTAAATATTATGTATACATTGTTAGGCTGTAATCTAAGACTAAAAAACATGTCATATTGAACAGTGAGTGTGTTAAATGAGAAGTTGGCATAAAATAGAATTTACAATTTTATTATATGTAGATATATATAATACAATATTTTTCTTTTATTATTTAAGGCAAGGAAATGGGTGATAATAAAGACCAATTTTAAAATGTTTTATCTTAAGGTCAAGATTACATCTATTATTTATTCTATACTGATAACATTGGTAAACATTCAAGAAATAAGTTTTGCTAGCTTCATTTCAAAAAAGTCACAATGGTCAACCAATGGAAACCACACTTTCACTCCACTAAAAAAAAAATGTTTAAAACAAAGCAGAAATGTATGCTCTAGTTTTTCTTCCTTTGAACTAATTAACTTAAGAATGATACATATCAAAGAGTAGTCATCATTCTTCCACAGTCTATGAATGAAGGGAAACAGAAGATGAAACTTCTTGTTGCTGTTGTTGTTGCTGCTGTGTACTATCGAGTCGGAAGTGACCCATATCTGACCCTCCAACAGGTTTTCAAAAGCAGTTTAATCGCACAGGAGATTGCCCATCTTTCTCCCGTGGAGCTGCTGGTGGATTTGAACTGTGTGCTTTTAGGATTGCAGCACAACTTCTTACCACTAGGCCACCAGAGCTCCTTGAAGATGAAAGAAACTAGTTAAATTACGTTTGGGGATATTTTTGTAAACTGGTGAAAGCAGTCTCCTGAGTTAGGATTTTTTGAATGCATTTTATACAAATTATAATTACATTTAAAATGCATTTGTTTTATCTTTATAGACTTTGCTTTTATAGCTCTATTATTCTGGATCCTAATGTCATAATGAAGGATGGTTGAGGGGGAACAGTTTTGCTTTAAAGGAAAAAAAAGTAAATGTATGCTTTAAAATGAACTAATCTTAAAGCATGAACTCTTAGTATACTTTCTGCACAAAAACTCTAAAAGTAAATTCATCTTAGTTTGTGGTTAAAATTATGGTTCAGTCTGAATGCCTATATACATCTTTCTCCTACTTCAATCGTTAGATTTTAAGTGAAAATAAGAACAATTAACAATCAAAATAGAGCAACACTTTAAAATAAAATAAAAAAAAGAATGAAAAATGGAAGCTCTTTTAATGTAAAACTGCCATGATTGGTTAGTTGAAACAATAGTGGATACATTCCCAATACCAAGATGGATATGAAAAAAAATAATAAGTAGCATAGTATCATAAAATTTGTAGCTTACTTTGTGCCTTTTCACAGAAGTTTATCTGAAAGCCTAAAGTAAAAGAGATAAGTTCCAGTTCATTTACTGTAAATCAAACAAACCAAAATTAGAATATGACATTACATTTTTATATTACATTCTGAGTAAAACTAATTCAAGAACCATTCACATTATGCCCCACAATTACAGAGAAACTGTAATACATGCACTTTCTTTAAAAAGTAAGCTTTTAGCTGAGTTGGCACCGAAATACATTTAAATTATAAGCATTATCCTGTTTTAAACTTCGTTTTTCACTCTGGATAAAGCTGGGCAGTCTCCTCCTGAAACAGCCTCAAAAACTGGATGGAGAATTTAAATTGGCATCAATTCGGCATGCAAGACTTTGGACTTATTAAGTAAAAGAGAAATCTTTTAGTCCTCAGAAGTTAACAACTGTTATATTTTTTTCATATTTTCAAATTAAAAATTCAGAGCAGATTACAGACTATTTTACTACCTGAAATTACTCATTTCTATCACTGACAATAACCATGATTCAGTAGTTTGGAAGTTCATAAACTATGAAACCTAAACACACATAAAACAACACTCTCCTGAGAATTAGTTAACCTCAAATAGTAAATATAAATAATAAATAAACCCCAAAATGCAGGGGGCAAGGGGAGAGAAGGGAGAAGCAAAGTTCTTAGAAAGTTACAAAATAGAGTAACTTACAAAATAACAAATATAAATAATAGACTAAGATTTTACAAATTACCAATTCTCCTAGCATGATGGCATGTGCCAATCAACTGATATGGTTATGCCTCATGCACACACTGTACAAAGGCGTAATTCTGTGGCAAAATACATCCATGAAATAAGCTTTTCAGAACCCTAAAGCTTTCTCAAATAGTATTCTACTTTCTAGTGTCCCAAGCATCTGGTTTTCTTCATGTCCACCTACTGTCTCCTTACTACTACTGCTATGTTGTTGCCAGAGGCTGTCCAGTTGGCCCCAACTCGCAGGGACCCACATGCAATGAACAAGCCTTGCCCAAGCCTGTGCCATCCTCACACTCTGCTGTGCTTAAGCCCATGAGTATTGTTACAGGGAAAAGACAATAAAATCTGGCCGATTATCACCCAAGCCTGTGTCTATACAAATTAAACCAAAGCTTACAGGAAAAAAAGGACCAAGAATGAGAACCAAGAATGAAAGGCTCTATTTTCAAAGTCCATCCATCTGGCTATGAGAATTCATTAAGAGTCAATAGGAAAGACATCACCTATAATGTAGTACAACTAAAAATTGCTAAGGTAGCAATTTCTACCTCTCAAGCTTATCTCATTGCTTAATCACCTACTCATAAAGGATTAAATATGAGTGAAGAGCCTTCCCAGCAAAGAAACCTGAGGCAAATCTGAAAAACTCAAGAGACTGAGGGAGGGCATGGGCACAAGTCTCTCTGCGCAGCTCAATAAATATACTGCCCTGCAAATGTGCAGCGGGACCAGAACTCAGAAGGAAAAATCAGAAATTCCTCAGTCTTTTAAGTCTACGCTCCTAAAAGCCATCGAGGCAAAAGGGTCTATGTGCAAATCCAGAGGAAATAAGTGGATTACAGGAATCAGCAGTGGGAGAAGTAGCTTGAGAATGCATCAGCCACACTTCAGAACCAAATCTCCCCCTGCAGCCCAAAGGTTGAAGGAAAGATTAAAATTCACCTATTACTACAGAACATTGGAAAAATCTGCTGCCAAGAACCTCTCCACAATGGTAAGGAGAAATGATGTTAGTTTAAAGAGTAAGGTGTACCTGACACAAGCCATGATCTTTTCAACACTAGCCATGCATCTGAGAGCTGGATGATGACTAAGGAGGGTAGAGGAATCAATGCCTTTGAGGGCTTTGTTGGAGAGGATTACTGACAGCCTGTCAAAAGAGCAAACTTCCAAGTGTAACAAGACTGATCAAACAATCTCACATACTTTGGGATTGTCTTAGAGGAACCGTTCCTTGGAAAAAGACATCATGCTTGGAAAGATAGAAGGTGAAAGAGAGGAAGGTCTTCCAACAAGATAGACTGACCTGGTGACTGTAACAATGGGCTCCTAGATATCACTGATAATGAGGATGGCACAGAATAGGGCAAGGTTCTGAGCCATTGTTCATCCATTGTTCATAGGGTCACTATGAGCTAGACTAGACTCAAAGGCATCTAACAAGCACAGCCACATCAGAACTATGGAGGAAGCTAATGAAACACTGAAACAACCTTAAGACTACAGTTACTCTTCTCAGTTCTTAGGCCCTGCACTAAGGAAGGGGGCGGGCGCAGGGGCATAGCAACATGAGTAGGAATAGGAACAAGGAAAAATAACTGTAAAAGATTAGGTGATTGAGAATGACAGAATGTCACTAACCACTGCTTAAAAGTCAAGCTCGGTTTAAGAACTTTTAAAAAACCCTCAAGCCCTAAAGTTTTTCAATCAATGCCTAGGTAGCCATTCTTTTTTCTTTGATTTTGACTGTGACTTGAGTGAAAGTTTACAAAGCAAACTGGGTCAGCCAGCCATTCATCCACATCCTGCTTTCTAACATTCATTACAGTACCAACAATGGAACCACATCCATCCCTCTTCCCTATGATTCTCTCTTTTGTTGTTTTATTCTCATTTCTTTTAATCCTACTCCTTTCTGCCTTCAAAGCTTTATCCTTGGGCAAAAGTTGTTCTTTTGATCTTATATGGTTGGTTATTCTAAGGAGTGTTTTCCTAGGTTCACCTTATAGGCCTGCCTTTCGTCTGAGTGTTGAGTCATGGGAATGAGTTTTTTTCCAGGTTCAAAGGCTGATCAAACGCCACAGACTCAGGCGTTCCACCAGGGGTTCTATAAGACCAGGAAGCCTGGCCTTTATGTTCTTGAGTTTTGTCCTACATTTCCCCTCCACTCATCCAGGACCTTCCACTAAGGTCAGTCAGCGGTGGCCAGGCACCATCTAGTTCTGGTCTCAGGGTCACAAAAGTTGATTTTTCTGTGATTCGTTAGCTCCATAGAGAAATTGTTTCAGTACATTATTTGATTTCTTTCCCTCTTTGTTCTGGAAAAGGAGAGACAATTAGATATATGTTAGATAGCTTTTTTAATTTTTTTTTATTTTATTATTTTTGTGTGAGTGTACCGTCAGATCAGATCTGACTGGTACAGGAGAAGATTGTCCCTCCTTCCCAGGCAGAGCATCTGGTGGATTTGAACCGTGCGCCTCTGTGACTGTAGTTGCAGCTCCTTGCCATTAGACCACCAGAGCTCCCCAGATATATATTAGATAGCTTTTAAAACCCCTGTTACCACTTAACAAGTAAAATCTACAGCACTGACCTTGTGGACTAGATTATGTCAACTGACCAAAGCCCCAGAATTCAATTCCACTAGGGTGTTTGGACAAAGGAGCGCCTCCTGTCTGCTCTGCTATATGCATAAACACATTTAAAGCAAATAACACCTAACTTCTTAATACTTAACAACCACAACCCATTGCCATCAAGTATGAACCAATTCACAGCTGGTCCTCCAGCAGGTTTTCCAGGCTGTAAATCAGGCAGGAAGGAGGACACTGCCCACCTTTCCTTCTCACAGTAGCTGGCAGAGTTGAACCACCTCACCTGTCTTTGGGTTGAAAGCACAACTCCTTAGCCATCATAACTACAGTAAAAACTATAAAAGCAGAAATCTATGCAACAAATCTGTGCAGAAACCTATTGGAGATGGAAAACTCAAGTATTTCCATTAAAATGGTTGATAGAAAAGTGTTACGAAAACTTGTGACACTCGGGAAAAAGGCTGATCCACTGAGTTCCAGCTCTCACAGAGATCACTGTATACTTTTCCTAATTATGAACGAAGTGACCACGTGAATGGATTTTTAGGCCAAATACAAGCATTTTTCTGTGCATTATTTCTCATCCAGAAAAGACACAATAACTGACCCAGAGTCCACAAGCAAACAAAGGCAAAATCAACTGGAACAAAAAGGTCATTCTTTTCCCGCAACTCCATGATTTTTTAAAATCTAATCAATTAAATAAGGCAGGAAATTCTTTTTCTCCAAATCCTTAGCTAAATTTTCTGAAAGTGGGCAGGGGTGCAGAAGAGGAAATATATGAGAAATTATCTACAAGGGTTATCATTTTTGCTTTCTTTCAAATTATAAGTATCAGGAAATAAATTGTTCCACTAGTTCATGCATTCATAGCACAGAGATGAGCACAGGGGACCATCAACAATATTATACAAGATAAGTGGCAGGAAAAACTCCTCACATCTACTGGGAACTGACTCACAGTTGACCCTTCTTTGGCTTCCAAGGCCATAAATCACAGGAGAGAAGACTCATCCACCCACCTTTCTTCTACAGATGCTCGGGAGACTGGAACTGCTTGAGAGGCATGGCCTTTGAATCAGCAATTCAACTCCATATGGACTACACTATTAGAGCTAGTTTTGAAGGGAAAGATATGGCAAACTATTGTGTCCTATAATGTCACTCTATCGTACATGGCAATGTCAACCTGTATTCATTCATATATACTCCATTTTTTTAGATCCCACTGTCTTTCCAATCACATTAAGTTCTGCATCTCTGGGAGTACTAGGTATTTTTTTAAATCTGTTGCTAGTAAGTAGTTCTTTCCCCTCCCCCACCCCCCAGCTATGTGCCGTCTAGTTGGATATGAGTGGCACAGGAGGAGATTGCCCTCCTTCTCCAGCAGAGCATCTGGTGGATTCAAACTGCGCGCCTTCAGGACTGCAGCACAGCCTCTTGCCACTATGCCACCAGAGCTCCCTTTAACTAGTTCCTTTTTAAAGTCTTAAATGTTTCATTCCTTTTTATCCAGGAGAGTTACCTGTCATGTACCATATTGACTTCATCTTGCAGGGTCCTCCTTTTCAATTTCCCTAACAGAAGGGGTGGGAGGTGAAATTTTTTTAGTCTTTTTTATTTTATATGGCCCCAGGTAAACAAATAATTTCATTTGAGCCCTAGTTTCCTCATTTATATATAAAAGTGGAAATATCCTATTATCTTTGCGGACAGTGGTGGTTCAGTGAATTCTTGCCTTTTTAGTACCAAGTTCTTATTCCTGGTCCATGTTCCTTAAGCACAGCTACCAACCACATGTCAGTAGAAACATGTGTTGCTAGGATGAAGAGTCCACCAAATCACTAATAGCCCTTGTGGAGTTAAACCATTATCAATTTTCCCTTTTCTCTAGATTGACATGAAGAGTAGAAGTAGGAAAGTGGAAGTGGTTTCCTTTCTCCTCAGTAGTTCCACATGGTTTCTTGAACAGTCAGTATATCTGCACTGCTAAAAATGCATTATGAATTATGAGCTACAGTATGAGCCCACAATAATGTAAAGGAACTCAGTTGCCTTACTGAGCCTTGTTCATAACTTCCTCTGCCTTCCGCATGAAGAGCCCAGCTATTTGCTGTCATCTAATTTTAACCTTCATCAACCATCAATAAACTGTTATGGAGATGCCACAACCTTGTCTGCTGAGACTGAGGACTCGAAGTGCTTCCTACAAAAGATTAAAGATGACAAGCCTTCTATATGGATTACATCACAACAAAAGAAAACAAAAAAATTCTCACCCCTAAACCCTATAGAAAATATTATCATTGTTGGAGCAATGACTTAAACTGTCAAGGACTTCATCTTACCTGGATCCACGATCAATACACATGGTAGTAGAAACAGTCAAGAGATCAGGAAACACATTGCACTGGGAAGGCCTCATCATTAAGAATAATGATGTTAGTTTGAGGTCTAAGGTGTTCCTTATTCAGGCCATGCATGGTCTTTTCATTCATTTGCAATCCTGCTGAAAGCTGGACAGTACATAAGGACAGAAGAATTGATGCCTTTGAAATGTCGTGCTGGAGAAAAATACTGAATATTCCATGGACTGCCAAATGAACAAACAGATATGTCTTGGAGAATGTACAGCCAGAGTGCTTCTTGGAGGCAAAGATGATTAAACTTTGCCCCACATACTTTGGGCATGGTGCTACAAGAGGCTTTTAATTAGAGACGGTATTTATGATGCTTGGGAAGGTGGAGGGATGACAAAAGAGAGGAAGACTCTTGACCAGGTGGACTGACACGTGACTGCAGCATTGAACCCGAGTGTGTCAGAGATTGTGAAGATGGCACAGAATAGGACAAGGATAAAAATGTTGTTCATACAGTCACTGTGGGTCATACTCAACAGCACCTAACAACAACAATTTCTACCACAAAGTTCTGGCAAGAAACCCCTAGTACATCACTGTAGTCCTACTACCTAAGGATTTATCTACACTTGTCTTATACTTATCATTTCACTTAAGAATAAATTTCATTTGTTGCTTTAGCAACATTTCCTAGTTTTCTCAAATTTAAAAGGAGGATTCCTAATTTACTAACTCCAGGTTGCTGCATGCAGAATCACGCATGATTTTATAACTACTAATCAACTCCTTTCCATGGTTTCAATTCAGGATCTTGTCAGAACCGTGTGTCAGCTTTTTCTTTCCCATGGCCACTGACACACTTGGGATGACAATATTATTAACTCTATGTAAATGATACGTTAATATCTCAAGCCTGTTCAATAAAACTTAGCATACCTTTGGAGAATGATTTAATAATTACGTGGCCTTGGGCAAGCACCTAACTGCAATGACCCTCACCTTCTTCATTTGTAAACCTGGATAACACGCAAGCATTTTGTGAAGGTGAAATGCCCAACAGGGGCCCTAGAATACAGCAAGTTATTACCATTGTAATTATTGTCACTCTGTTTCTTCTACAAGCAATGAGTGTGGAACCTCCTCTAATTCTCCAGGTGTTCATTAGACCAGCTTAACCTACATTAAACCAGTCCTTTTCCTTCTTCTGTCTTTTAACGAGTTAAAAGGCAACAAGGCTAAGCAACACTGGAGAATCCAACCCTCTCTGCCTCTGCCACAGCCCTTGTTAGACACTGCTAGATGTCCTGAAGACTCTAAACTCCAAAACCATGGATGTTTCCTCTGACAGGAACTCAACCTAGATCTTTATCAAAGCCAGGAAGTTAGTTCAGATATATCTCTCACAGTTCTATGGAGCAACACTTGTCTTGTCCCTCCTTTTTAAATTCTGCTGTGGCAATGTGCAATAAAAAGGATATTCGACAAAGCTGTCACAATGGCCACGTCAATTCTTTTCCCTATGCTGAGGAATGGCGAGCTGTATGTCGTGAATCAAGCTGTGTATGATGTAATTGTTTTCCTCTTTCAAAAGGCCCATCTTGAACAAATGACCAATGCTCCAATTCATTGTACAGCCACATATTAGACCAATCTTATTACTGCCTGGTTTGAATTCTTTCTCTATGTATACATTAACTCTATACCTTGCCAAGCCTGTAATGAGGCACAGGAAGGTTTTCTGCAAAGGGCTAGAAGCTAAGCCGTGCCCAACTAGCAGAGACAATTAACTAGCATCTAGCCAGAAAGGCAACATATGTTCATACTTATATTAAATGAGTTCCTTTTATATAGTGTTGAAAGGATTCTATTACCTTTCAAATCTTTATTAGCTTCATCAACCAATGTCTAGAAGAAGTCTATTTACTTGCAGATTCCTAATCAAACTCCCTTCCTAATTTAAAATGCCAGTGTAAGTCTTCCAGTAAGTTCAGAACTCAGTAATAATAAAGGAGAACCAGCAGGCACCAAGGCTCTAAAACCAAACTAAAAGTGACTAGTTATCAGAGCTTCCTTCCACCCCCTAAGTGAAATCTAAAATAATGTCTTCTATTCCTGATTCTGCATTATTTCTGACAGATTCTTCCCTCAGACCTGAATCACTCCAAGAAGCTACGCAGTAGAGTAGTAAGACAGCCAAAAGCTACCACTCATACAGACCAGATTAAAATCTATCTCTACTCCGCCAATTTACTTAAATATCAGTTCCCTCACCTAGAAGGGCCAACTATACTCATTAATCCTTAATGAGTAGTCATGGACTTCAAATTAAGTTAAGAATAAATTAGGTGAAAGCAAATTAAGCAGATAGCAGAGAGCCTGTGCTAACTTCTAGTTGTCTTTCTCTTTTAACTCTGAATTAGTTTCTTAAGTGGTATAATTAAGCCACCTTTATCTCCCACAGATGGAGACTAAACAGGAGATTGGCATGGATGATACATGGTTGACAGAGTTGATGACAGTACACAGACTATTGCCAAAGACCTCTTTAAAGTACGAAATAGCAAGGATGTTAGTGTGCAGACCAAGGAGTGCCTGATCCAGGCCATGGCATTTTTCAATCTCTTCACATTCATATGAAAATTAAGACAAAAAGTAAGGATATCAAAATATTGATTCTTTTGAATTGTGCTATTGGCAACAAACAGCAAAAATACTATGAACCCCATAAAACTAATACATCTGTCTTGGATGAGGTGTAACCAAAGTATTCCTTAAAAGCAAGGATGGTGAAACTTTGTCTTAGGCGCTTTGGGCAAAACCATCAGGACGTTCAACAAGCAATCTCAATGTTGTCAAGTCAGCTCCAACTCACAGCGACCCTCCATCGAGCATGGAAGGGCTGTAAACTACAAGGAGAGGAAACTGCTCGTCTTCCTCCCCAGGAGCCACTGGTGGATTCGTACCACCAGAGAAGGGAACCTCAGCTTTAGCAGCACAACTACCTCTACAACCCACACCCAAACTCCAGACAGGAGGGGCTCGTCCTCAGGAAAAGACACACTATCATGGCTGGAAAAGCAGAAGATCAGCAAAGGACAGGAAGACCCTCAACGGAAATGAACAGACACAGTGAATGAACCCATGAACTTAGCACAGCACATTTTGTTGAGATGGCACCAGGCTAGGGAGGGTTTCATTCTACTGTACGTTGCGGTGGCTATAAGGTGTCGCTGACGCAGGAACATCTAACAACAACAACAAAGTCAAGGGGGTAAAAAAATCACTCTATGGATTCAAATCAATCCAGCTTCTCAAACCAGGTAAGAGAAACGAAGTGAAAACAGGAACTTGCTAAAAAAATAATAACTAACAACTGTAACTACAAAGTCAATACCCCAGGCTCTTCAGTTTTGCAGGCTCCATTCATACAGGTAAGGCCCATGGGCCCATGAGAATAAGGCAAGAACATGAGAATTCAATTGAGGATGTTTTAAACTAATTCTATAATGTCAAAAGGTATTTTAAAAAAATAATTTCTCTAACATGGCAAACAGATTTACCATTTTAGTCAGTAATGAACTAGAGCATAAAAAGCACTTATAAATGCTGGGTGTGTTTTTTTATTACGTATGGGGGGGGAATGAGTTAGAATGAATACTCAATGTATGAGCAATGACAAGATTAGCAACTATCACTCAGTATCTCAGGGACAGAGAAAAGAAAGATAAAAAACAACTGTGGCCAAATAGAAGCCGCAACAGCTAGCACAAAGATGCAGCAGAAATGAGGCTTGTTGATGACTGTTAGAAAGCAGAGCTCATTATCATCCCCATTCCAGCCAAAAACACTTAAAAAGAATACCTATCAAACTTGTGCTCTATTTCATAGCACTCAAACTTTAATTCATTTGAGAATCCTCAGATCCAGAAAAGGGAGATGATTTATTTTGAATCAGAATATTCATCAGTAAAGCAGGAAGATCTAGTGTGCATCAGATTAGTCATTCTAAAGGAAATGCTTGATAATGAAAATATGTTGAAATCAACAGGTCAGAGTGAGGTGTAAGGCCTTGCAATAAAGAAAACTAAAACTGGTAGATGAGATGGGGATTCACTTACTAATAATGCAAGAGACCGTCACTAAGATGATTACAGAGAAGAGTTTGCTGACATCTAATATTTACTGCATCTTCACAACATGCAAGACCCCTCATACTTTATTCATTCCAAATGAGAAACTGAGGTTCAAAGTCAAGTAACTTTTGAGATCACAAATTCTTAAACAGTGGCATCAAAAAAACAAATTCACAATCCAATAAAGAGATTCACAACCAGCACTCCCGAGCAGTAGCTCTTAGCATTAGGGTACGAAGAACATAATGTTTCAGCACCTGGACAAACCAAATTCACAATCCTGATTAAAGGGATTCACGCCAGTACTCCCAAGCAGTAGCTCTAAGCATTAGGATATGAAGAACATAATGTTTCAGCACCTAAACGACTCTGGCCACAAACTACAAATCATGAAAAGGCATACAGGTGATCCATGCAGCGGCTAGTAAATGCTTATCACCAGGAGGACCACATATGTCTATTAAATGACATCTATTCCGTGTGCCCCCACAAGTGAATCCTGCTGTTTCAAGTAGCCTGGTCACTAACAACTTCCAGGAACACAATTTTCTAAGACAGGAAACAGAAGCAGGCTCTCTCTCCCAATGCCATCAGTCAGATCCAACTCATACCTGATGCCCCAGCAAGTTTTCAGAAGCTGTAAATTACAAGAGAGGAAGACTGCCCATCTTGCTTCCAGGAAGCGGCTGGTGGTTTCTAACTGTCTGGTCTTGAATCGGCAGCCCAACTACCTACTGACCAGGCCACCAGAAGAGCAGAGAGTGAATGGGCGGGCAGTACATCCCTATCTTCCAAGGACCATTCTCTGTTTGATCTAAAGTCAAAGGTCTTTGGTAGATGAAGTATGGAAAGTCTGGGCAAACCAACAAAAGAAAAAGAAAACAAAGATCATGAACTGCTGTTTAAGTTCCAGTTTTATGACCTGGTGTATGCTAGACAATTGCTTGAGATTTTCAAGTACCTCTCTCTATCCAAGTAATCAAAAAAGGTTCAAGAACAAGACATCAATGAATCAATCACAGCCAGATACAGTCCTGATACAATTAGTTCCCAAACAACTGAAGTAGGCTTTTAACATCCTTCACACATTAAAATGGTTCTGCTTGTTACAAAGTTTGGGTATCAAGGCACAGGAGATAGGCAGGTAAGTGAAGAGCATTGAAATAATTCCTAAACTACTTTCTTTGCATTTCTAAGACACACCAAGCTCTTGCCCTAACAGACTGTTCCCTCTGAGAATGTTCTTCTGGAAGTAGCAGTTCAGCTTTCTAACAGGCCTTTCCAAATTATTTTCACAGAGCAGACAGGCCTCCTCCCTGTTACTTCCACTCACGAAACCTTGTCTGTCACCTTTACATGATTTCCTTAAAATCACAATTTTTCTTATTTACCTGCATATCGTCCTCTCTCCCCCACTTGGATTCACACCCCCGATTCACTCTCCTCTGAACTGCCAGCTCTGTAGTACCATGTCTAGCACTCAACAGATGCTCAATAAATTATTTTTTGAACAAAAATACAAATGTATACAGCTTCCTCAAATTGTCACTTTCTGATGGGTGGGGAAGGAGGGGGAAAGAGCACCCTTTTTAGATAAACAGCACAATCCTCAATTGTCATTCTGCTGTTTCATTTTCTGCCATCACCTAAAGCTGTGAGATGTGGAAATTTTTCTTGAACTTCATCTGACTACTTTGCTGTGCAAAACTGAGGGTAGCCAATAACTAAGGCCATCCTTGTTCTTTATGTATACTAGAATTTCTCATGGAGAAGGTGGTAGAGCCATAAAGATGAATAAAATCCCTGCCCCTGTTCTGCTTCCTGTATCTGTATCTCTCTCTCTCTCATACACACACAAACACACACACACACACTCTCTCTCCAGTAAATGTCAGAATATTTCAAATCAAAGTAGACACAGGGGTCAACAGATCAAGCAGCCCTTAAAGGAATTTAACCAAGGAGTAATTTGGGCCGCACTACTGCCAAGATGTACACAGACTGATTCTACTAATAATTCAACATACAAAGTTTGCTAGTTGTCAGATTTCTGACACTCCTGTTTTCAAAATAGCACTTCTACTCCAAATACCCCACCAAGCTTAAGTAAATGATGCTTATGGATGGAACTGGGGCCTGCTAAGTGTATTTTCACAGCACACCCCACCCCCAGGTCCAGAGTCACAGAGCTGATAAGCATTCCCTGTGGTGAGGGTCATTAATTAGGTGCGCCTTCTCATACAGGACCAGCTTGACCATGCCTTTCTATTTCCTGTATCTGTCTCCATGTAACCTGAATTCATCTTTTTTTGAAGGGAGGGCTGAGTATTTTCCTACATGCAATGAGAAAAGAAGAATCCTTGGCTCGGACCAACCTAAGGCTCCCGGATCAATGGCTACCTATCTACCTTACAGGTGGCAGAGGCCTGAGCAACCCCCAGGCCCTGCCAGCGCACTGAAGCCCTTGCAAAAGTTTGCAAAGGTAGATTCCAGCAGGACCCGGGGCCCAGGGGTCAACTCGGTGGTCTGGCTCCAGCTGCGCCCCGCAGAGAGCCAAGATGGCCCTGAGCCAGGCCCCCTGCGGAGGAGGACGGACGCGCCGGGTCCCCAGACCAGGGACACGCCGCCCTGCCTACCTGGCCGCGTCGGGCACTGGGAGCGAGGCCCGGGCGCCTCCCGCCGCCGCAGCCCCGGCCCAGCAGGTTCCCGGAAACAGGCCTGGTCGGGGCCAGGTGAGTCGCGGCCGCGGACCGGGCGCTCGCGGGGGCGGCTCCCCGGTCAGGTGGGCCCCGCAGGCCGGCGGGAAGCCCAGCAGGGCCGAGGAGCAGGGCGCAGGCGGAGGCCGCACCCCGGGCCTGCGTGGGTCGGAGCCCGGAGCCCGAGCGGCCCGGGGGAGGCCGGGAGCGGGGCAGGAAGCCGGGAAAGAGGGCGGGCGGGAGCCGCGGGAGCCTGGGCTGGGGGCGTCCGCAGGCGCTAAGACAGGCCGCGCCGACTCCGACGGCCGCGCCACGGGGCCGGGGTCTCGGCGCCACCGCGTTCCTTACCCTGCATGCTGCTGACAGCCGGGTGGCCTGGCGCCGGGGGCCCCACGGAGCCCGGGGCGCCGCTGCCGCTGCCGCCCCCGGAGCCGCAGCCGCCGCTCGGGCTCGGAGCCGCCATTGTTGGGAGTGAGGAGCCCAGCGGCGCCGCGGCGGCTGCAATGCAGCAAGCTCGGCCTCTCGCACAGCCGAGGGGCGCGGCCAGCTCCCGCCTCGGGTCCGCCTCCTGCCCGCCCCCGGCACGCCCTCGGCACGCCCCGCTCCGGGGCTGGCGGAGCCGCCACCAGACGCAAGGCCGCGGGGGTCGGAGGGCGGGGCTCTCCAGGCGGCCAGGAGGGGATCCTGGCTTTACCCTGTGGGGCAGCGGGCTGCAAATGTCATTTGCAGAATCTCACATAGTCCGTAGCGGGTTGCCTTGCTCACCCAAAAGCTCCTTCACTCTGGAGGTTCGAATCCATCACCAGTCCGCCGGGCTGTCTCCGCCCACTGCGATTTACAACCTCGGAAACCCAAAAGAGGGTCTCAGAACTGACTCCAACAGGGAATTTTTGAGCATTTTGAAGAGAAAGTAATACATACATCACTTTGATTATTCTCAGAGAGGACTATGGGTTCAAAAGTTTTAAGAATCCTTGGATTCTCAAAACCCAGTATAGTGGAACTGAAAGGGATCCAAAGTTCATACTCTTTGGTCTCTGACACAGCACTTTCAGAAAGCATGGTTCCAGTCAGGAACTCCTTTTATTATGTGCCTTCCAGTCAGAACCCACTCAAAGCTGACCTTCCAGCCATTTTGCAGAGGCTGTAAATTGTATGAAGATTGCCCATCTTTCATCTGTGGAGCAGCTGGTGGATTCGAACCACTTGCCTTTGATTTGGTAGCACAACTCCTTAGATCCCCTTGAGCTCCCTCAGGCTTGCCAACCTTGTATACTACTCCAACTACTCCAAACTTCTGTACTGTCCTGAAGTGTCCTTGGAGAGAATACTCAAAGTGCTATCAATGGTCCTCAACCTAAAGCTACATAATCAGAAACTATATTTTAATAAATAATATATATGGCCTAGTGGTGAGAAGCTTGCAGCACAAAGGCATAGGGTTCGAATCCACCAGCTTCTTTACTGGGGCAGGATAGGAAAGCTCCTCCCTTGCAATGTACTGCCTCTGAAACCCTCTCTGGAGGGTCAGCTATGGCTTGGTTTTGACTCCACGGCATACAACTACCTCTATAATAATAGTACCAGATAATAGATACGCGTATTAAATTTAAGCACATACACTAAACAGTCCTTTGTTGCTATTACTGACTATGACATCAGTTTAGGCTCATAATTATCTCATAGGTGCAAAAGAGAGCTGATCTATGGAGTTTCAAGGTTGTTAACTTTTGGAAAAGTTTCCTTTGGCAATATCTGCCTTCCTAAAAGCCCTAGAGAGTTCCAACCACTGGCCTTTTGGTTATGTAATCGAGTGTCCCCTGGACTCTGAAAATACACTCCCTATATCAACATCTCCCTTAAAAAAATCCACCTCCATCTCCTCTATACCTAATAATGTCAATACTATAAATTACAAACAGGAACACCCTCCTAAAAAAAAGTCAAGGGTCTTCCTTGTGATTTTAAAGCTGCAGATAAATGAGGATAAAGAGTCTTCTCTGAAAGTGGAGTTTTGTGTCAACAGCAGTGTAATTCAGCTGGGCGTACATGGGTTCCTGGGCAGAGAATTTTGATTGGATTTTTAAAAATAATGCCCTGACCATATTCTCTACTCTTTAGAAGCATTGCACAACCTATTCCAGAACCTCCTTCTTGAAGTACTTCCACTGAGATCTTACCTGATTCTGAAATTTCCTCCTAACATGTTGGAAATATAAAAGCCATGGTGATGCAATGGGTTAAGCATTGAGCAACTAACCAAAATGTCAGCAGTTTAAATCTACAATCTGCCAAAGGGGTCCTTTAGAGTAGTGAGAGAAGATCTTCACCCTGAAACCCACAGCGTCCCTTTTCAGCAGGAAGTAGCTAAGAGAATACGCCATCCCCTTTTCCTTATGAC
>NW_006399983.1:871323-889799 GCF_000299155.1 Elephantulus edwardii
GGGGAAAGAAGAATGAACTGGGGAGGAGGGTAGAGAAAATAGTGCAACAATGAATGAATGAAAACCCAAAATCTCTGTAAATGTTCATTAAAATTAATTACATTTAATAATAAAAAAGAGTTTAGAAAAAGAAAAAAAAATAAATCTACAATCTGCTCTGAAGGAGAATAACCATGGCCATCTACATCCTTGGATTTACAGCTTTGGAATTGCTACAGGTTCTATTCTGTCCTGTTACTCACTTTACTCACTGCCTTTGAGTTGGAACTGACTGACTCATAGTTGAAACTACAGAGAGTTTCCAAGGCTATAAATCACACAGAAGGATATTGCCCACCTGTTTCCCTCACTGCTGGTGGATTAGAAGGACAGAGAGGTGTGACCTTTGGATTAGAAGCACAATTCCCTATTAAAATGTGCCACTGGGTCGCAATGAGTGGGGATTGACTTAATAGCAGTGGGTCAAAACATTCCTGCCTCTTTGCTCTCACCCCACCCTCTGCCATTGTGTTGATTGCTCAGATCCTAACACTGGCTAAAGAGAAGAAATAGACGGTGTAACCTGGAGAGACAATAGAGGCAAATTGAAAGTGAGAGCATATAGGTGAACTTTGAGCATGTTCCATGTTCCAGTCTGCCAGAACTCTCCCAAAGAGATTAGGTTAATTGAACAATGTCTCCAAGGGGGGGGGGTGTCTTAAAAATGAATCTGCTCTTGTTGACCCTGAATAATCTAAATACCAAGTCTTTCTATTATTATTAATTTTAACGAAAATTTACAGATATTTTGGATTTCCATTCATTCATTGTTGCATTTTTCTCCCTGCCCACCCCTCCCCTCCAGTTCATTCTTCTCTTTGAAAAGTAAAAGAAAAATTGTTTCATTGTTTTGCAATCCCTCCCCCAAGTCCACTCCACTATGGAGCCTTCATTCTGGACTCCTGACCTGTCAATAATACCCAACCATATATCCCTTTTAAACAGTTCTCTCTTTCATCTGTTTCAATGCAGTATACATAATTTAGCCCTCTTTCTCAGTATCCCCCCACAACCCCTATGTCAGTCCTGTTTTACAACAGTGGCACCATGCAGTATTTGTCCTTCTGTGATTGAGATATTTCACTCAGCATAATGTCCTCCAGGGTCACCCATTTTGAATAATATTTCATAAGTTCTTTGTTTTTCAATGCAGCGTAGTATTCCATTGTGTGAATATACCACAGCTTCTCTATCCATTCGTTTGTTGATGGCCACTTAGGTTGTTTCCAACTCCTTGCTATTGTGAACAAAACCATGATAAACATAGGTGTGCATATATCTGCTTGGGTGGTGGTTATGGTTTCTTTGGGGTATATTCCAAGTAGTGGAATTGCTGGGTCAAATGGTATTTCTATTGGCAACTTTTGGAGAAAGCTCCATACAGCCTTCCATAGTGGTTGCAGCATTTTACACTTGCACCAACAGTGAATAAGTTCCAGTTTCTCCACAACCCTGCCAGCATTTGTTTGCTGTTCTGTTAAATTTTGCTATTCTGACTGGGGTGAGATGATATCTCATAGTTGTTTTAAATACTAAGTCTTGAGAGAGACATCTTACCATAGCTCAAAGGGAAATGTTTCCATCCAGGCTGCACAACCCAATACAGCTGTTGAATAGACTGACTCATAGTGACTCTCCGTCAGTTTCCTTAGGAAGCTACCATAAATCTTTATAGTAGTGACTTCCTATCTTACTTTCCTGGAGCTGCTGGTATATTTGAACCACTAATCTTTCCATTCCCAGTGCAGCATTTAAGCCACTATGCCAGCCAGCACAGATGTTGTTGTTATGTGCCATTGAGTCACCTGAGACTCATAGTTATTCTATGCACAATAGCTCTGAACCTTGCTTTATCCTGGGTCAGTCTTACTGTCCCTGACACAGTTACCCTCATTACCACTGTTATTGCGTCAGTCCATCTCATCCAGGGTCGTCTTCTCCTACCTACACTGTCCCTCCACCCTTCCAAGCATGATGTCCTTCTCCAAGGACTCGTCCTTCCTGACAACATGCCCAATGTATGTGAGATGGAGCCTCAAAATCCTTGCCTCCAATGAACACTTAATTTCACTCTCTCCAGGACAGACCTGTTCTCTTGGCAGTCACGTTCAAAACATGATAAGCTCAAAACTTCTCCAGCATCGCAACTTAAAGGCATCCATTCTACTGTCCTCTTTGGTCATTGTCCAGCTCTCTGATACATAATACGTAATTACGAAGAACATGTCTGGGTCAGGAACACCTTACTTTCTAGACTAGCATCTTTACTCATCAGCACTCTGGAGAGGTTTCTGACAGTGGATTTTCCTATTCATCTTTTGATTTACTGACAGTGAGCATCAAGAGTGTTGATTGTGGAAACAAACAAGTTGAAATTGTTAACAAACTCAATATCTTCTCCATCTATCATGCTGCTGTCAATTGGCCCAGTGGTGAAAATCTTTGGGTTTTTTTTTATATTCACCTTCAATCCATATTGCAAACTACAATCCTTGACCCTTGGCAGGAAATGCTTCAGACCTTCCTCAGTTTCAGCAAGCAGGGTTGTGTCAGCTGCATAATCAGATTAATGATGAGTCTTCTTTCAATCTATTGCCACATTCTTCCTCATAAATTCCAGCCTCCCAGATGATCTGTATATAGATTTAAAAGGTCTAGAAACAGGGTGCATCCCTGACGCATTCATTTCCTGATTTTGAATCAATCAGTGTTTCCTTGCTCTGTTATGATGACTGCCTCCTGCTCAAAGCATAGGTTTCGCATAAGCACAATTAGGTGTTCTGGGATTCCCACTCTTCTCAAGGTTAGCCACAATTTGTTGTGATCCACATAGTCAAATGCTTTTTCATAGTCAATGAAACACAGGTAGACATTCCTCTAGTACTCTCTGCTTTTAGCCAAGATCTGTCTGGCATTTGTGATATTCCTAGTGCCACAGAATCTTCTAAACCCAGGTTGTATTTCTGGTAGTTCTCTGTCAATTAACTGTTCCAGCTGTGTTTGGGTGATCTTCAGCACGATTTCACTTGCAGGTAGTATTAATGATATCATTCAATGATTTCCACACTCTGTTGAATCATCAATATTTGGAATGAGAATTAATATGGATCTCTTCCAGTCAATTGGCCAGAGGATTGTCCTCCAGATTTCTTGGCACAGCCTGATGAGCACCTCCAAGGCATCTGTTTGTTGAAATGTCAATTGATATGCCATAAATTCATGTGCTTTGGGTTTTGCCAGTTTCTTGAGAGCAACTTGAACTTCCTCCTTCATTACTATTGCCTCTGGACATATGTTGTTTCATGAAATTCTTCTGAGAGTACAAGTTAAATATTCTATCTGTATTGTCTCTATATATTGCTGATCAGAAGAGAAACAGTAAATGTCAGAGAAAAATACAACCTGTGCTTCCTTAAACATTCTCTCCTTTTAAGATATACATCTTTTCTTTAAAGTTTATATTCTAATGCCTAGAGAGGATAATATAACAAAACAAATGTAATACTTCTTTCAAAGCATTAACACATCAAATGTGGTCAATGGGTTTTCAACAGTGTGCCGAGATCATTCAATGGTGAAAGAATAGTCTCTTCAATAAATGATTCTGAAAGAACTGGATTTCCACATGTAAAAACAAGCTGAAAAACCAAAGAAATGAAGCTGAACCTCTTATTATTATTGTTGTTGTTATTGTTGTTATGTGCCGTCACATCAAGTACAGATTATAGTGACCCTATACAAAACTTTAAACCCTGCCTTATCCTGAGCCAATTTCACTACATCCCATATACCAACTCCATTACTCCAATTACTGTGGCAATCTATCTCATCTATGGACTTCTTCTCCTGTGCTGTGCCTCCACCATTCCAAGCATGATCTCCTCCTCCAAGGACTGGTCCCAACTAGCCACAGGCCCAAAATATGTGAGACGAAGCTTCAAAATTCTTGCCTTCAAAGAGCAACTTGATTTCACCCTCTATAGGATAAATCTGTTTTTTCTCTTGACAGTAAATGGTATGTTCAGTGCTCTTCTTCAGTACCACAACTTGAAAGCATCAATTCTTCTTCTGTCACTGTTAGTCATTGTTAAGCTTTCTGATGCATTGCAAGCAATTGCAAAGACCAATGTCTGGATCCGGTAAACCTCTTATATCACTTCATATTCAAAGATGCGGTCAAAATTCATCAACCACCTAAATTAGAGGAAAATCTATTAAACTCTTGGGGAGAAAAGAAAGGAGCAAATTTTCATGACCTCTTGAAATGAATTCTTAGATATATTGTGAGAAGCAGAAGCAACAAAAACAAAATAGGTAAATTAGACTTTATAACAATTAAAGAACTTTTGTACATGACATGACATGAAGAAAGGTAATGAGCAACTTACAGAATGGACAAATAAATTTGACAATTATATGGCTGTCAAAGATTCAATATTAAGAATGTATAAAGAACTCCTGCATTCAACAAAACATACAACACTGGGTAAAAACTTGAAGAAGCTTATCTCCAAGCCAATAAGCACATGTAAAAATGTTGACCATCATTGATCATTAAGGAAATACCAGTCAAAGCCACGTGAACTAACCCTTCACAACCAGTATGTTGGCCTTACTCAAGAAATTTAAAAACACGTATTGAAAGGGACGTGGAGAAATAAGAACTAATCCAATGCTGGGGGAAATATAAAATGATATAGCCATGTTAGAAAACATTTTTGTGAGGCCTTAAAAAGTTAAACATAGCAAAGACCCAGAGATTGCACTCCTCTATAAATATTAAACAGAAACTTGTGCATAAAGATTTACAGCAGCACTATTCACTGTACCCAAAATGTACACTGGATAAGTAGGTAAACAAATTATGGTGCATACATGCAGTGAAATATTATTTGATCATAAAAAGGATCTAAGTACTGATATATGTTACAATTTAAATGAACCTTGAAAGCATACAATAAGCAAAAGAAGTCAGGCACAGAATGTGTTATATGGTTCCTTTTTATGATTTATCCAGATTTGGTAGCTTCAGAGAGATAAGGAGCCAAATGGGATTTACTAGGGCATATTGCTCATAAGTGGCCCTGAGGGAGAGAGTAGAACTACCTACAGAGGTTCTATGGCTGTGTATCTTCACAGAAGCCAACTTGCCTCTTCTTTCTTGGAGCAGCTCGTGGGCTAAAACAGCTAACTTTTTGGTTAACAGCCCTACAATTAACCCACTACATCACCAAAGGGTTGCTATGAGTCAGAACTGACAACATGGTTGTGAACTGGGTTAATGTGGAGGAGATGGAGAAAATAAGAAATTGGAGTACAGGGTCTTTTATGGCATGATGAGAAGTTTTGAGACTAGAAAAGGTCAATGTTTGTACAACATTGTGAATATATTAAATGACACTGGATTGTCTTTTTTAAAAAAGATTAATGGTTTGTTAGTGAATTTCACCTCAATAAAGAATTTATTAAACAACAACCAAAAAAAAAAAAAACAAACAACAAAACACCACCCAGTTTTCAAGTGATAAGAAAATAAGGATGAAATAAAACAGGAATCCTTACCCCTACATGTAAAAGCATTTTTGTTGGCTTGACCATTTTGACATCCAGGGAAAAGGTATCAACAACTCCTAACTTTGCTGACAAAAGTCCTAAATGTAGGATCCTGTTGTCTTCAGATTCAGGATAACCAGAATTTTCATAATTCTAATGAAGCAATATTCTGACATTTTCCTCTAGTACCTGCTAAAAGACTTTCATTCAGTTCCTGTTATCTAAATATAACTGGTAAGTATGAATGTGTCTTCTCATTTCTCAATTACAGTTACTGTACAATCAGTAATCGGAAGAAATGGCTGGAAGAAGCTTTATTTCCTTTGTCCCATCAACATAATAATAACAATAATAACCATCAACATCCCACATCCATTATTTGATGTTGAAAATTACTATATCCATAATCTATAAAATGTTATATGCTCCAGAAAAGAGGAATGAGGATGATCGTACAACCATGTGATCAATGCCAATGAATTCTAGAAGCTGTGGAATCAATGTATGTTTTGCTGTGTCTTCTTTTCCATTACAATCCTAATGCTAGAGAAATAAATAAAAAGAATTCCCCATTTGGAAAAAAAAAGTCATATGCTCCCCTTTCCATTGAATATATGTATTTAATAGAAATTCTAGTGACAATACTAATAAGATCAATCACTTTAAAATATATACCATATCATTTTCCAGTATTGTTATTCCCATATAAATTTCCAGTACTCTGTTAGATGCTGCACAAACTGCATTTAAATTGTTTCTAAAGACTTTTGATCAAGTTAGAAAACATTGACATGATATGATGGTGATTGTTGTTGTTAGATGTCATCTAGTCAGTTCCAACTTACAGGGCCACTGTGCATAACAGAATGAAACACCGTCCAGTCCTGTGCCATCAGCTCTTCTGTATGTTAAACCCATCATTGCAGACACTATGTCAGTCCTTCTCATTAAAGTCTTCCTCTTTTGTGCTGACCTGATACTTTATTAAACATGGATTTTTTTTTTGTTGTTGTTGTTGTTGTTGGAACTGATCTTTTCTGGCAAAATGCTCAAGATAAATGAGACCAAGTATCCCCACCCTTGCCTCTAAGCAACATTCTGACTGTACTTCCTCCAAAATGGATTTGTTTCTTCTTTTGAAAATCTGGAATATGTTGCATATTTTTCACTAACATCACAATTCGAAGGCATCAATTTTCTTCAATCTTTCTAATACACGGTCTAGTTCTCACACGCATATGAGGTGATTCAAAACACCATAACTTGTTGTTACTGAAGAAGAAGGCAGCAAATAAATGCTGATGAAGTTGTGAAGAGATTGGAACTCTTATTCACTGCTGGTGGAAGTGCATACTGGTGCAATCACTATCGAAGGCAGTCTGGCACTTCTGAAAAAGTTTGAAATAGAAATACCATTTGACTCAACAATTCGACTACTAAGAATATAACCTAAAGAAACCAGAGTTGCCACTGAAATAGATGTATGCACATCCATGTTTATTGCTGCATTATTCACGAGAGCAAAGAGATGGAAGCAACCCAAATGCCCATCAACAAACTAATGGATAGAAAAATAGTACATCCATACAATCAAATATTACACAGCACTGAAAAACAATGAACTCATGAAACATTACACAACATTGGGGATCATTATGCTGAGTAAAATAGATCAGTCACAAAAGAACTAATACTGCATAACACCATCTTTATAAAGCAGGACTTGCATGAGGTTTGAGGGAAACTAGGGAGAAAATGGATAGATAATAAACACTGCATTGGAACAGATGAAAGTGGATCAAGGACCTAGGCATAAAACCTAAAACTATAAATAGCACCACAGGGGTGAAAATAGAACATAATTAAAAGCCTTAACCAATTTAATAAAAGAACTATCAAGAATAACAAAAACTGCACAATCAGTAAAGGATAAACTAAATTATTAATACCCATGTATTTTTAAAAATTAAATTTTTTCATTTAAAAAGTTAAATACCTTCTCCAAAAGAATGAAAAGAGAGCCTACAGACTGGAAAAAATACTTGACAACAACATATAGAACAATCTCTAAAATTTATAGAGAAAACACCACCTCAACCAGAAAAATACAAGCAACCAATTACAAAATGGTCAGAGGGTGTGAAAAGACACTCAGCCAAAAAAGATATTCTGATGGCCAACAACACATAAAGAAATGTTCAAGACCATTAGGTGGTGGTGGTGGTGGTGGTGGTGGTGATGGTGTTAGATGCCATCAAGTTGACTACAACTTATAACAATCATATGAACAACAGATCTGAACCTTGTCCTACCCTATGTCATTCTCACAATCTGTGCCATGCTCAAACCCACTGTTAGCCAAATCCCTATCTCGATCTATCTCTCATTGAGAGTGATGTCATCTTTTATTGACCCTCTACCTTTCCCAGCATGATGTCTTTTTCCAAGGATTGGAACCTCCTGGCAACATGGCCAGTGTATGTGATGAAATGTCACCATCTTGACTTCTAAGGAGCACCATGTTTGCACTCCCTCCAAGACAGATTAGTTTGTTCTTCTGGAAGTCCATGATATAGTTAATACTCCTTATCAACACGACAGTCCAAAGACAGTGATTCACCATTGGCCTTCTTCATTCATCTTCTGACTTTTGGAATTAGAGAAGTACAAACCAAAGCAACAATGAAATGTCACCTCAATAAGGCCAATAAGGCAATAAACAACAAATAATGGCAAGACTATAGAGACATTGGGACTCTCATGCACTGCTGGTGTGGTTGCAAAGTGGTGTTTGGGAAAGCTGTTTGATGCTTCCTTCAAAAGTTGAAAATGGAAATACCATTTGATCCAGCAATTTCGCTATCAGATGTGTATCTTAAAAAATAACAGCTGTATGGACAGATATGTGCATGCCCATCCATGTTCATACATGTTCATTATAGCATTATTTACATTGACAGAGAAATAGAAACAATCTATGTGACCACCAAAAAGAAAAATGGATAAAGAAACTATGGTAAACTCATTCAGTGGAATGCTACACAAATCCAAAGAACCACAAAGAAATGGAGAAATACTGCTTAACATGGATTAATCTAGAGGATATTCTTATTGCCATTGAATCAGATTCAACTCATAAATGACCCTCCACTGGGTTTGCAAGATTGTAAATTGCACAAAGATTGCCTATTTTTCTCCTAAGCATCTCTTCCTGGACATTATGGTCCAGGTGAAAAGTCAGTCACAAAAGGACAATATTAATTAAGATCACTACTACTAAAGGAGGGAGCTCTGGTGGTCTAGTGGCAAGAAGCTGTGCTTCAATCCTGAAGGCACACAGTTCAAAGCCACCAGATGTTCTGCAGGTGGAAGAAAACCCGCTGGTGGGTCAGCTATGGGTGGGTTCTGACACAACAATAACTACTACCACAAAAGGAGGGATGTTAGGTAGCCTAGGGGATAAGAAGTTGCACTGCCAAGGCTATTTGAATCCACCAACTGGTCCTTGGGAGACAGAAGAGAGACCTTCTCCTGTGTAATGCACAATCTCTGAAAACTTACTAGAGGGTCAGCTATGAGTTCATTCCAATTCAATGACACATAACAATAAAATTTATAAAACAAAAATTACAAAAATAATTAGTGGTGGTGTAGGAGTGGAAAGTTGCACTGCTACCCCAAAGGCACCCTTTTATGGCAGTTTGAATCTACCTGGGAGTGACTCCACAGAAGATGGGTGGGCAGTCTCCTTCCTTTTGATTTACAACCTCTGAAAACCTTCAGGAGGGTCGACTATGAATCAGTTCCAACTCGAAGGCAACTTCTTTTATTACAAAAAGCTAAAGAGAAGTTTACACGCAAGTAGATTCATGTTTTAATAATTATTAGGGAGGGATGAGAAAGGTCAGTAAAAATAAATAGGTAATAGATGCTATAAAATGGGCCAAGAGAAAAGTGGTATACAGTAAGTGGATGATTGTACATTGTACTGTAATTAATGTTATAAAACAAAATGTGTATGAATGATTGAATGAAGAACAATTAAGCTTTCTAAACGTTCACTCAAGTCAAAATTTTAAAAAGTTGAGGGAAGAAAAGATCATGGTTTGGGCCAGCTGCACCTTCAAAATGTCATGCTTGCTCTTTAGAACAGTAAGTAATCTTTTGCAGAAGATTTGCCTAATGTAATACAATTTTTTAAAAATTTCTTTACCACTGCTTCCATGAGTGTTGGTCATGGATCTAAGTAAAATAAAATCCTTGGCAACTTCAACATTTTCTCCATTTATTGTGATGTTGCTTATGGTTCAATTGTGAGGATTTGTGTCTGTTTTCTTTTTCCTTGTTGTGTACCGTGGAATCAGGTCTGAATGGTACAGGAGGAGATTGCCCCCTCCAGTGGAGCAGCTGGTGGATTCAAATTGTGTGCCTTTGGGAATGCAGCGCAGCTTCTTGCCAGAATTTATGTCTTCTTTATGCTGACACATAATCCATACTAATGCCTGTAATCTTTAGTTGTTTTTAAAAATTTGTTTTCATTCCACAATTCAGTGATATTTGTTTTATAACATTAATTACAATTGATCGATGCCTCATCTCAAATCTCAGAACCTTGTAATTTGCATAGCACTTAATCCTATCCATCCATCCACTAATCTCTGCTGTACTAGCATGTTTTTTTCTTCTTACTTCTCTTCTCTTCTCTCTTTCTAATTCTCCTCTTTCCCCTTCCTTGATTAGTTATGCATATCCTGTTCCCTGTTGTTAATTGCAATCAATACACATATTGTCACTTCATCCATTCATTCCAGGTTAGTCCTTCCTTTCCCTAATCCCTCACAGTGTTTGTTGTCTATCTCTTTCTACCCTCCATGCCCCCAATTTTACAGTAGTGGTTTGATACAGTCTTCCTTTTTGTGATAGTTATTTCACTCAGCATAAATGACCTCTAGACTCATTCATATTGTGTAGTGTCTCACAAGTTCTTCAGTGCTTTTTTGTTTGTCACTGTAGAGAAATCCCACTGATTTTTTTATTTATAATTTTTTATTAATGTTAATGAAAATGTACAGAGACTTTGGATTTCCATTTATTCATTGTTGCACTTTCTCCCTGCCCAACCTCCCCCCACCCTCATCCCCAGTACACTCTTCTGTTTGAAAAGTAAAAGTTCCCCCATTGTTTTACAATCCCTCCAGCCAGGTTCACTCCACTAAGCAGCCTTCACTCTGGACTCCTGTCATGACAATAATACCTAATTACAAATCCCTTTTAAATAGTTTTCTCCCTCGTCTGTTTCAATTCAGTGTACATTATTTATCCCATCTTTCTCAGTCTCCCCCCAACCCCGATGTCAGTCCTGTTTTATCCTGTTTTACAACAGTGGCACCATGCAGTATTTGTCCTTCTGTGACTGAGATATTTCACTCAGCATAATGTCCTCCAGGGTCACCCATTTTGAATAATATTTCATGAGTTCCTTGTTTTTGAATGCAGTGTAGTATTCCATTGTGTGAATATACCACAGCTTCTCTATCCATTCATTTGTTGATGGGCACTTAGGTTGTTTCCAACTCCTTGCTATCATGAACAAAGACACAGTAAACATGGGTTTGCATATATCTGCTTGTGTGGCAGTTATGGTGTCTTTGGGGTATATTCCCAGTAGTGGAATTGCTGGGTCAAATAGTATTTCTATTGGCAATTTTTTTGAGAAAGCGCCATGCTGCCTTCCACAGTGGTTGCACCATTTTACACTCCTACCAACAGTGAGTGAGGGTTCCAGTTTTTCCACAACCTCTCCAGCATTTGTTGCTTGCTGTTCTGTTAAGTTTTGCTATTCTGACTGGGGGGAGATGATATCTCATAGTTGTTTTTTCTTCAGTGCTTTTTAATGCTTCATAGTAGTCCATTGTGTGAATGAACCACAGTTTCAGTTGTCAATGGACACTTGGGCTACGAAGTCTGTGATCTTTTATCATCCTCATTAAGTGCTTTAAGCTATCTTTGTTTTCCTCAAGTAAGATTGTGTCATCTGTATATTGAAAACTGTTAATGAATTTTGTTTCAATCCTGGTGCTGTATTCTTCATATAGTCTAGCTTTTTAGCTGTATTTGGTCAGCATACAAATTGAGTGTGTTGGAAAAGAATACAATCATAATGCACGCCTTTTCAGGTTTTAAACCATGCCAGATCCCCTTATTCTGTTTGAACAACTGTCTCTTCATCTACAAGAAAGTTCCTCATTAATTCAATTAAATATTCTGGAATTCATATTTGCTTCAATGTTATTCAGATCATTTGTTCTGATGCACAGTCAAATGCCTTTGCATAGTTAATAAAGCACAAGTAATCAACTTTCAAACATTCTCTTGGTTTCAACAAAGATTTATCTGACATCAGCACTTATATCCATTCCACTTTAATTTTTTTAATAAAATTTTTATTTGGTACTGATTTACTTTCAAAGTTCATATACATTGGTTTTCACACTAGATATTTCCCATTTCCTTTACCCACTCCTCCCTTCATCCATCAAATTGTATGACAGGAGAGCACCTCATATGAGATGGATTGATACAGTAACCAGGGCAATGGGAGTAGGTGTATTAGAATCAGTGAGACTGGCACAGGACAGGGCAGGCTTCAGAGCCATTGTACATAGGGTCACTACAAGTCACAGGTGACATGATGGCACATAACAACATGACTAACCACTTACCTAACCTTCCTCTGACTATCCTCACCACTCTATTACCACCCTCCTCCCCTTGGATTCTCATACACATTCTACAATAATGGTTTTATACAGTATTTGTCCTTATGGGACTGAGTTTGTTAATTTAACATAATGCTCTCCAGTTCCTCCCAAGTTTGATAGTAATTTATAAAATAATTGCTCCTGGGTGCTGCATAGTATTCCATTAGGTTAATATATCATAACTTCTCAGTCCATTCAATTGTGGTTGGACATTTGGGCTGTTTCCATGTTCTTCTAATGGTGAAAAGCGCTACTATGAATATTGGTGTATACAAGTTTCTGTTTGTGCCTCAGTTCTCATTTCCTCGGGGTCTATTTCATGCAGTGGAATAGCTGGGTCATATGGAATTTCTATGTTTAGCTTTCTGAGGAAATACCAAACTGCCTTCCAGAGTGGTGGTATCATTTTACAATCCCACCAACTATTTATAGGAGTTCCTATCACGCCACATCTTCTCCAGTATTTTTTTACTTGCTGTCTTGTTAAACTTTGCCACTGCTACTCAAATGAGATGGTATCTCATTGTGGTTTTGATTTGCACCTCTCTTATTGCCAGTAATGAAAGTCAATTGCCCAGTTAAAACAATGAACAAATAGATTCAATGTTACAGCCCATCGATGCTTCCTTACTCCACCACCGTCCCTTCCTCCTTTTGCCTACACCATTCAATACCCATCTCCCATTGACCAGCCCCTGATGTGATGGCCTAAGTCTCAAGCCATCAGGATTTCTGTGATTCTGAACATATCATGCTGCTGTGAATCTCTTATGACGCAGCCAATATGACTTCAATTTAAAGTTCTTAAGTACAAGTGTAATGTGCAACTTCCATTCCAGGATTGCCTTCTCATGGGTTAATACCACTTGTGCTCCCTGGAGTCAAGGATTCTGAAGCTTCGTCTGACATATTTTGGGCATGTTGCAAGGAGGGACTGGTCCTTGGAGAAGAACATCATGTTTGGCAGGGTGGAGGGGCAGCGAAGGAGAGGAAGACCTTCGATGAGATGGATTGATTCTGTGACTAGAGAGGTAGGAAAAAGTGTGTTTGAGATGGCTAGGTTGGCATAGGATAGAAGAGCGCATAGAGCTCTTGTACATAGGGTCGCTATGAGTTGCAAGCGACTCGATGGCACATAACAACAACAATATTGCCAGTGATTTGGAGCATTTCTTCAAGTGTCTGTTGATCATCAGGATATCTTCTTCTGTGAAAATTCTTTCCATATCTTTTGCCCATTTTGTAATTGTGTAATCAGTCTTTTTTTCTTGTAGAGGACCTGAAGGACTCTGTAAGCTTTCTTTTATAACCCAATCATGTAGAGAGTTATTCAGTTTCCCCATTAGTGGTTTTGTAAGCTTTACCCTCCTGTGATTAATTTCTAATGTTATGACATTGTGATCTGAGAAGATACTTTGTATTATTGTAATGTTGTTGGTTGGGTTTTTTGTTATTGTTGTTGTTGAGGTTTGCTCTATCTCCTAATATTTAATCAGTTCTGGAGAATATACCATGTATACTTGAGAGGAAAGTGAATTGAGTTTTGGTGGGTGCAATACCCTGAATACATAAACAAGGTCAAGTTGGCTGATTGTGTTGTTTAGCATTTCTGCATCTTTGTTAAGCTTCTTTTGATTTGACCTATCCTTTGGTGAAAGTGGTGTGTTGAAGTCTACCACTATTGTAATGCTGTCTATTTTTTCAATTTTGTTAACTGCTGTTTTATGTATTTTGCAGGTTTGTTATTTTGTACATAAATGTTGACCAAGGTTATGTCTTCTTGATCTATTGTGTCTTTAATTGGTATGTAATGCCCTTCCTTATTTTTTATGGCGGCTTTCATTCTGAAGTCTATTTTATCAGAGACTAGTATTACCGTTTCTTTTTTGAGGTTGCCATTTGTTTGGTATGTGAAAATTAATTTTAATTTTAAATATGTCTTTCTCTGTATTTTTTTAGATGTGTCTTTTGTAGGCAGCATATTGATTTTTTTTTTAATCCATTCTGCTACTCTTTTTGTCTTGATTGGTGTGTTTAGTCTATTTACATTAAATGTGATTATTGTAAGGTCAGGTTTTACTTTTGTCATTTTGCCATATTTCTTTTTCTGGTTACTATGGTCTATCCACTTTGCTTTGGCATCTCCGTGTGAAGGACTTCGCTTAAAAGTTCTTGCAGGTCTGGTCTTCTTTTCACTAATTCCTTAAGTTCCTTCTTTCCTGCAAAGGATCCAATTTTGCCTTCATATTTGATGGAGAGCTTTGCTGTGTATAGGATCCTTGGCTGGCAATTGTTTTCTTTCCTTTTTCTGTATATGCCATCCCATTGTCTTCTCGATTAAACGGTTTCTGCTAAGAAATTGGAATAAAAACTTAATTTAATTGCTTCCCCCTTGTAGATGACTCTTTGTTTTTTCTCTTGCTGCTTTTGGAATCCTATCCTTATCTTTTAATTTTGATAATTTGGCTGTGATATGTCTTGATGTCTTTCTTTTGGGGGTCTAGTAATTTGGTGGTCACTGTGCTTCTTGAATGTGAATTTCTCCATTCTTCAATCTATCTGCAAAGTTTTCTTCTCGTACTTCTTCCATAATTTTCTCAATGATTTCTCTGTCACTCTCTTTTTCTGGGATTCCCATCATACATGTTATTTCTTTTTATGTCATCTCATATGATTCGAATGTTTTCTTTATATCTCATCTGTAATTTTTTTTTTCTAGTATGTTTCCAGTGAGGTTTTTGTCTTCCAACCCACTGACTTTCTGTTCCATTTCTTCAGTTCTACTTTTTCATCCCACCAGCATGTTCGACACTACAATCTTACTATTCTGGATTGTATTTTC
The DNA here is from genome assembly GCF_000299155.1 of Elephantulus edwardii. Taxonomy (NCBI): domain Eukaryota; kingdom Metazoa; phylum Chordata; class Mammalia; order Macroscelidea; family Macroscelididae; genus Elephantulus; species Elephantulus edwardii. The sequence continues at coordinate 886,519 of NW_006399983.1, forward strand.
ATGCTTTTCTGTTATTCCCAGTACTTTGTTGATTGTATCCTCTCTGTCTTATGATGATTTTTCAAGTTTGTTCCTCTTTATCCATACTATCAAGTCTTTCTTTCATTTTTTACATTTTTCTTCTGTAGCTGTTCAAGTTGTTCCTCATCAATATGTTATTTCTGGATTGCTATCTCTGGGATATTTGCTCTCCTAATTGCTTCCATTGTTTCTTCCATCATTTTCATGTTCTTCTGTAGCTGTTCAAATAACTCCACATCAACATAGTTCTTCTTGTTCTTTCTATCTGGGGTATTCACTGGGTCTGCCTTTTTAGAAGAAGGTTTATTTTGTTTTTTCATGATGACTGAGGCAGACTGTTTAGTTCTTGACATTATGTGGATCTTTTCTTAGTAGACACTAGGTTGTTTTAACTATATAATTACCCAGGATATGGCAATGTTTTGTGAAGGACCTGTATAGTAGAGCTCCTCTCTTGAAAAGAACAGTCAGCCAGAAGCGAGATGACTGTTGTCCCCTGAAACCATGCCTCCACCTGGCCCCTTCCAATTAAGCTTAAGAACTCCCATGTGAAAAAAAAAAGAAATCCCATGTGATGTAGCGAAACAGCAGTGCTTTACTCAAAGTACCTGTGATATTGGTACTCCTGGGGCAGACAGCAGTGGCAGCATCTGGGCAGTCACCAGGTGGTGGGAAATTGGGGTCTCCAGGTGGTGGGACAGTGGGGTCTCCAGGTGGTGGGGGCAGAGGTCTAGTGCTCTGGGCTGGATTGTGGTCTAAAACCTCAGCCCTTCAACCTGGCACGCAGTGGTTATGTCGCTGACCAGGGTGTGAGTGTGTCTGGGTTTGGCTGCAGCCTTTAGCAGTCACTGTGGAAGTGGTGGCTGGAAGATGCTCCTGGGCCAGTCATGTCACACAGGCCTTGGTGTCTTTCAGCAGAGCAAAGGTCCACTCAGATTTCTTGCATTTCTCTGTCCCTCCAACCATCTTGTAGTTCTCTTCAGCCATAACTTATTTTTAGGTCTTATCAGTGATATTGTTTGGTAATTTGCAAAGTCTATTAAATCACCTTTCTTTTCAGTGGGCACAAATATAAGTTTCTTCCAGTCAGTTAGCCAGGTAGCTCCCAAGTTTCTTGATATAGACCAGTAAGCACATCCAGTGCAGCATCAGTGAGTTGAAACTTCTCAATCAGCATTCTGTCACTCCTGGAGCTTTGTTTTTCACCAATGCTTTCCGTACAGCTTGAACTGCTTCCTTCAGTACCAGTTGTTGCTTGATCGTAAGCTTTTCCCCCAAAATGGTTGAGTAGCAGGCAATTCATTTTGGTGCTATAACTCTGTATATTCCTTCCATCTTCTCTTGATTCTTTCTGCATTATTCAATATTTTACCCAGATAATTCTTCATTATTGTAACTCCAGGTTGGATTTTTCTTTTCTTCAGTTTCTGCAGTTTGAGAAAAATCCTGACTGTTCCCTTTGGTTTTCTAACCACAGGTATTTGCACAATTAATTATTTTTGCACAAATCATCATCATGTGCTATCAACTTCTGCAATCTGAAATTGACAAAACATACAATCAAGAGGCATTGACAATTATTGGTGATTAGAATACAAAAGCTGGAAATAAGAAGGCATTGACAGTTGGGAAATGCAAGTATGATTGGAATGATGCATGAAATTGGTTACTAGAATTGTGCAAACAATGACTTGCTTGTTATAAGTACATTTTAGAAAGAACATAAATGGTGACCATATACATGGACATCCTCAAGTGGAATACACAGGCATCAAAACAACATTTGCAGAAAGAGACAGTAAAAAGGAGCTCTGTATAGTCAGTCAGAATAAAGCCAAGGGACAAACTGTGAAACATTCCATCAGTTGTTCTATATAGGTACTAGGGAAGGCTGAACAAAATGGAAACAAGTGTACAAGAACCAAAAGATAGCCTTGAATATATCACACCTTCATTTAGAGACACTGTAAAGAATAGCTTTGATGCACTGAACACTAATGACCAAAGACAGACAAGCTGTGGATGATATGAAGGACAGTCACATAGAATAATACTAGAAGTCATTAAAAGGACAGGGGGGAAATACCAGAATAGGTATTAGAAAAGACTCTGAAACTTGCCCTAGAAAGCAGAATAGTTAAAATGAAAGGAAGAAATAAGGAAGTAAAGAAACTGAATGGAAGATTTCAAATAGCTGCTCGAGAAGAGAGAGCAAAGTGTTGTTATAATGGAAGCATAATTAGCTAGAAGAGTCACCAGTTATTCTCTGTAAGTGCTGAGTGGTTTGCTTTGAGTAAAACTCATCTGCTTTCCACCTGCAAATCACTGAGGGCTCAGAAACAGGCCATCCAATGACCGATGTTGTCTCTTTAGGCAGAGAGTTGCAAGCTCTGCAAGTCTTTGGATATTTTGAGCGTTATATTTAACCAAAAATGAAGGGCTCATATAGGAAGCTGATGACTTCATGCCTTCAAGAGAGTCAAAGTTTAGTCGTGCTCAGATAAAAGGAGATACTACTAATTTTGACTATGAATGGCTGTCCAGGCATATATATATATTTATAGGCAAATGTTCATCATAGCATTATTTATAAGAGAAAAATAATGAAAATAGCTCTCTAAGTCACTAACAACAAGCAAGAAGTAATATATATACTGCAGTTTTACAAGACACAAATGTATTCTAGAAGGATGTGACTCTGTTCTGCCGAAACAGGGCCCATAGCTTGTCTTCAATTTATAGTCTGTGGATCTAGTTTCATTACTCTTCAAAAACAAAAATGAAACTAAAATGGATGAAAAGAGAAGAGTAGTTGCCTGTCAGGCTGTGGGGACAAAGATTAACTGGGAAGGAACAGGATGGATTTTTTTTTCCGTAATAATCATCTCCTGTGCTTGGGTAGAGGGAGCTCTCATGGCATAGTGGTAAGGAATTGTGCTAATGTAAAGTTGTTGTTGTTGTTATGTGCCATCAAGTCATTTGCGACTCATAGCGACCATATGTACAAGAGCCCCAAACGCCGTTCTATCCTGTGCCAACCTCACTGTCTCAAATGCATTCATTCCCACCACTCCACTCACAGAATCGATCCATCTCATTGAGGGTCTTCCTCTCCTGCACCATCTCTCCACTCTCCCAAACATGATGTCCTTCTCCGAGGACCAGTCCATCCTTGCAACTTGCTCAAAGTATGTCAGACGAAGCTTCAGAATCCTTGACTCCAGGGAACATTCTGGCTTCACCCTCTCCAGGACAAGCCT
>NW_006399983.1:896640-902872 GCF_000299155.1 Elephantulus edwardii
CACACAGTGTCCCGTAGTCTTCATTCGTCTGGGGTCTCACAGTCTTCGCTCCTCTGGAGTTCCGCGGTAGGTGGCTGGCTGTTGTTCTTTTTTTTTTAATTTAGGTTGTTTATTTTTCATTTCAATGAACATCTACAGAGATTTTGGGATTCCATTCATTCATTGTTGCACCCTTCTCCCCGGCACAAACCCCTCCCCCCTCCCTGTTGTTCTTCCCGGCCCCTCTCGCGGTGGAACCCCGTCTGGTGGCGGCGTTCTCCCGTCTGGTGGCAGCGTTCTCCCGTCTGGCGCTGGCGACTCGCGTTAGGTATTATTGTCTGACAAGAGTCCAGAATGAAACCTGCATAGTGAAATGGACTGGGGAGGGGGATTGTAAAACAATGAATTTATTTTATTTTTTTTTTACTTTTCAAAGAGAAAAGCTAACTGGAGGGATGGGATGGGTGGGCAGGGAGGAAAGTGTGCAACAATGAAGGAATGGAAAACCAAAGTCTCTGTAAACTTTCATGAAAACAATTTTTTAAAATAAAGTATTAGAAAGCAAAAAAAAATTTTTTTCCATAATGAAATGTTGGGTAAAAATAGAAAATACAGTAAAACTTAAAACACCTTGTTAAAATTAAACATATTGCCAAATTATATTGACAACCAGAGAAAAAGTTGCAGACTAAATAATATATTTCTGACTGTTAAATATCAATTTTATAAATTGGTGCTAGAATGGCTGGGCTTGCTTAAAGTTTGGTGACTCAAACCTACTGGTGGCTCTATAATAGAAAAGACCTAGCAATCTGTTCTAATAAAGATTACAATCTACTCTGCCCCATAGGGTCACTATGCCTAACTCTCTCTTCACTGATAGTGATTTTGCATGTTGGTTTTGTATATGTGCTCTTAAGTATATTGAGGAAATTCTCCTTTTTCCTATTTTTTTGGGCTCTTTGCTTTTTAATCCTGTTTGGGGATATATATATAGATATATAGATATAGATATAGATGTAGATGTAGATATATATATATATATATATATACTATTTTTCATGATATCTGGAAAGTTTTCTTCCTATAAATCTACACTTTTTCTAGAACTCTTTCCTGCCACATACACTTTTTTTTAAATCTCTTTCTATTCTGGAGTCCCAATCACATGTGTCTTATTTCTCTTGATGATATGTCACATAATTCTTACACGTTCTTAGTTTTCCATTTTTCTTGTTTCTGATATTTCCTCTAACAGATTACTGTTGAGAGCTTTGTCTTGTGGACACTGTTGGTGAATTCTGAGAGCCTCCTAGAGAATCAGAAGATGCTGAAATAGGGTGCACTGCAGTGGCTTACCTAGTTCTTCAGTCATTGCTTTTCTTTTCTCAATCTGTATCTGATTTTCTTTAAATTTCAGGGTCCTAGGATTATCATCTGTTTCTGTCTTTCCTTGTTTTTACATTGTGCCTGCAGGAGACAGACTGATTTCCAGGTCTAGTTATCATGTCATACCACTGGAAGTTTTCACATTCTTTTAAGCTCGTGGTTGGTTGGTTTTTTAAAAATTTTTAAAACTCAGAAATAACAAAAGATACATACACACATTCCCCATGTTCATTGCAGCATTGTTCATAGTAGAAAAATAGATGGAAACAAATTGTCTATTAATCATTGAACAGATAAGTAAGTTATGATACACCCATACAATGGAATATTATATAACTAAGCATAAAGGATAACAAAGCTGTGTGAAATAATGACTAAGGCATTTGAGTGCTGAGAAAACATAAATGTAGGCATATTGACCACCGTGCATCACTCTACATGAAAAAGATATGTCAGTCTGCTTCCCTCAAGTTTTGTAGCCTTAAAAACCCTATGGGGCAGTAGCACTCTGTACTGTAGGAATGCTATGAGTCAGAATTGACTCAATGGCAATGGTTTTTGTGGGGGTTTAAAGAATAATGACAAATCCACAAGATATTTTTTTATCCTAAATGGAGCCTTTTCTATGAAGATTGTGCCAAAAGTGGTAAAGGAAGCCCCTGCCCCTACCCAAACTGAAGCCAAAGCAAAGGCATTAAAAGCCAAGAAGGCCATCCTGAGCCACCAAAAAAGAAGAAGAAGAAGAAGATATAAAAAAAAATAAGAAGAAGATCCACACATCAGTGGCCCAAGACATTGAGACTCTGAAGGCAGCCCAAATACCCCTGGAAGAGCGCCCCCAGGAAAAACAAGCTTGACCATTATGCCGTCATCAAGTTTCTCCTGACCACTGAGTCAGCCATGAAGAAGATAGAAGATAACAACACACTTGTGTACATTGTGGATGTCAAGGCCAGCAAGTACTAAATCAAATAAGTTGTAAAGAAGCTCTAGGACATTGATGTGGATAAGGTCAGCATTTTGATTATGCCTCATGAAGAGAAGGCCTATATTTGACTTGGGATCATCTAACCTGAATTCAGGTGGCTAATTTTAGATACAAATTTTTCTCACACAAAAAAAAATAGATATAGAGAGGGTAAGGCTAAGCAAAATCTATTGATCTGAAAAGGACAAATATTGTCTAACTTTTATAAAAAAGTCAAGGACAGGTATATAGGCAGTTGCCCAAGAGTGGATAAAAGGGGAAAATCACTTTCTAGATAGTTGTTTATTGCCATCTTGTTGAGCACGACTCATAGGGACCCTATGAACAAAAGACCTGAAGCCTTTCTGTAACTATGGTAATTTCTCAAAGTTCATAGAGTTTCCAGAGGCATGTTGTTTAGGAAGTGGATGTCAATCCTACTTCTAGATAGTAGACACCTGGAGATGAGAAGAGCAATGCACAATATGAGAGAAGTCAACACAACTTGACTAAGGTAATAAAGAGACTAAAAAGCATGCAAGAATAAAGGACAGTTATGGTAAATATTATAACACACGCTATTTTGTGAAAACAACAAAAACGTGTGTGATTATAAAGGTAGTTCTATATGCTGTAAGTGTATAGAAAGATTTGTATGTACATGCATGTGAATATATATTTGTAAACAAATATTTGTATACTTAAATATATATATGTTTGGGTATGCAATATATATATGCTAACGTACATAGAGTTATAGAAATCTCCTAGGTATATCCAAACATCCCACAGGATTAATTTACTGGGTTAAAGGAATTACTTGGGAGCACAGTCTCGTGGGACAATTCAATCAATTGTCATAACATGGTTCATAAATATAAGCTACAGCTATTTCTAATCTGAGAGTAAAAGAACTAAATGATGCCTTGCTATTATTATTTCTGACAGTTATGATTTTGGAGAGAATGGGAGAAAGATGTAGAAGAAAACTAAAATTTCTAAAAAAGACGAGCACAGACTAGAGAAACCTCAAAATTATTGCCCTAAAAAGACTTTTTATTTGGAATTGAAGCCAGATCCAGAGTTCTCCTTTCAACCAAATAAGAGATCAACCTATAAAATAAATAATATACTCAAGAGCTGTGGCCTCTTAATATTTCCTTATCATGTTTTCACTTGTAAGGTTTTGTAGATATATCTTTGCAAAGAGACTTTGTAGAATCATCAGAAGTTTTTATATTTTTGCTAGTAGCATGGATTTTAATAAGATTATGTAGAACACATATGTTCCAATGAACTCTAGTAGAAGGTTAGGTGAAATCTTGGCAAGACAAGACATTCAACTAAACACTGATTTCTAGATTGGTATAGTAAAATGTCGCAGACAACTCGATGGCACATAACAACAACTCGGGATTTTTAAAGCTACAAATCTTCATTTGTTCTCTTTAAATCTGAGACTAAAGTCCTATTAAACCCTCTTTGCTCATTCCCTCTGTCCATTCTAACCTATCCTCCACAGAAGCTACTGTAAAGCTCTCCCTCATTTATGCTCTATTGTAAATTATTAAACCAAAGTCATATGTGCAAAGAGTAACTATATTTAGCCATTTCTAGACATTTATCTTCTGAAGCTAAAAATATGTTATTGTTGATGTTGTTATTAAATGTCATTAAGTCAACTTCAGCTCATAGTAACTCTATGAGAAACATATCTGAACCTAACCCTATGCTGAGCCATCCTTACTATCTCTGATATGCTTCAGCCCACTGTTACAGTCACTGTGTCAATTCATCTCATTAAAGGTCTTCTCTTTCTCTCACCTTCCATCTTTCCTAGCATGGTATCTTTTTCCAAGGACTAGCTCCTCTTGACAGTAAGCCCAAAGTATATGAGATGAAGTTTCCCCATTCTTATCTCTAAAGAGCACCCTTTCTCAAAGATAGACTTGTCTGTACTTCCTCCAAGCCAGACTTGTTTGTTGTTTTGGCAATCTGTGGGATACTCTTCTCTAATACTAAATTCAAAGGCATCAATTCTTATTTGTCATCCTTATCATTTTTCAACACTTTAAGAGACATAAGAAACAATTGAAAAAAGCAAGACTTGCATCAGGCATGTCTCCGTTTTTAAACTGACATGCTTTATTTTTAGCACTTTGGAGAGAGGTTGACAACTTCAATCTTTTCTCCATTGATTATGATTCTGCCTACTGGTTTAGTGATGAAGAGGCTTGTTTTCTCCTTATTGAGATATAATACATGTTGAAGGCTGTAGACTTTGATCTTCTGCGATAACTGCCTCAAGTCTTCTTCATTTTCTGCAAGTAAAATGTGTCATCTGCATAATGTAAGTTCTTGATTAATCCTCTCTAATTTGGATGCTCCATGCTTCTTCATACAGTCCAGCTTCTCTAATTCTTTTCACAGTATACAGATTAAATAGACATGGACAAAGAATACAACCCTGATGTACACTTTTCCTAATTTTAAACCATTTAAAGTTCTTTTGTTCTGTTTCAACAAGAGCTTCTTGGTCTATGAAAAAATTTCACTTGAACACAGATAAATGTTCTGAGATTCCCATTCTTCTCATTGGTATCTGTAATTTGTTAGGATTCACCAATAAAACTCCTTCACAGTCAATAAAACACATATAAACCTCTTTCTAGTATTCTCTGTTTTCAGCCAAGACTCATCTAACAACAGCAGTGATCTCCTTCATGACAAGGCCACTTCTGAATCTGCAGGTGTCAGCCAGGCCTTTTCCTCTCCTTCCCATCCATCGGGCCCTCTACATGGGCTCTCAAAACCAGACTCATGAGCTGGCATCAGTAGCCTCATGTCTCCCCTGCCATCTGGAGAATAGTGTGGAGTAATGGGAGCTCTGATGTCTGTGTGGAAAGGAGTTGTTCTGCCACCTCAAAGGCAATGGTTCAAATCCATCAGCTGCTCTGTTGGAGAAAAATAGGCAATCTCTTCCCATGCATTTGAAAGCCTCTGAAAACCTGCTGATGGGATTATCTGAGTTGGTTCTGACTGTTGTTGATTGTCATCGAGTCAAGCACAATTCATGAGATCCTATGAACAAAAGGCCTGAAGCCTTTCTATTAACTATTGACATTTATCAAAGATTAGACGATAAAACAAGATACTATAATGAAATGTGCAGAGAGCTGGAGTCAGAAAATCAAAAGGGCCGAACTCGTTCAGCGTTTCTTTCTTTTTTTTTTTCATGTATAAAATTTATTTTATTTTTTTTTACATTTTAATCAAAACACAAAATGTTTGGCAATACTCAATAACAACATAATAATTTTCAATAAAAATGATGATTCAAAAAGATCAGAACCTTAATCCGCAAGACAACTGAGGATTCTGATTAGAAAAATCTCAACCACATTTCAATCACTTGTGCACTTGATTTTTTCATGTCCTTCACATCTAGACTGAAAGAGCCTGCAGGAAATCGCAAAGACGGATGGTTGAACTGTGTTCAAGTCAGACCCTCCAGAAGGTTCTCAGAGGTTACAAGTCATATGAGAGGTAAGTGCCTTTCTTCCTCTCAAGGATCAGCTGGTGGATTCTAGCCTCCTGTCTTCAGGTTGGCAGCACAACTCCCTCCTCATGAAGCTACAAGAGTACCTCCCTATCTTCAGAATCTTCTCTCCAGTAGGCAGAATAGTAGCTCCATTATAGATTATAGACTTTCGGCTACGGCGCGGACCGCGGACGCTTCCTCCGCTCAGCGTTTCTTAAGCTGAAGGAGCTGAAAAACAAATTCAAACCACGGGTGGCAATACTTAAGGATACTTTGGGCAGTATATTAAATGACCCAGAAAGTATCAAGAGAAGATGGAAGGAATACACAGAGTCACTGTATCAGAAGGAATTGGC
>NW_006399983.1:902972-904978 GCF_000299155.1 Elephantulus edwardii
CAGTCCTTGACCTTCTGCAGCAAGCGCTTCAGGTCCTGCTCACTTTCAGCGAGCAGGGTTGTGTCATGTGCATAACGTAATGTTATGCGATTCAAATACGCCAACTGCTCCATGGGAAAATGATTGGCAGTCTCCACTCATGTGATGGAGGGTCAGCTATGGGCTAGTTCTGACTCAAAGGTATGCAACAATAACAATATTCCAGGTTATAGTGTAGGCTATATAGTAAATGAACTGGTTAAAATTCAGCAAATGTTTAAAATGTTTATATTTTATTATTTTAAATTTTACATGAAAGTTTAAACTTAAAAACTGTAAGTAAATATTGAGCTCTAACTAGGAGTATCAGTGCTATAATATTTAAGTCAATGTGTACTGAGATCTACAGTTTACCTTGAGATATGCCAAAACACAAGATGGATGAATGAAAGCTTTCATCATTCATTAGCACAATGGTAAATTTATAGGCACATGCTAAATGAGGCATAACAAAACACAGGAAATCCTAGGTTGAAGGTAGAAATAGTTATAGAACTGTAATTCTTTTGAATTTGTGTTTAAAATTTTTCGATAATGTTCTTCCAAGCATTTCTCTAATGAAGTTCATAGTCCTTAGTTTTAGTCCTATGTCCACGATCCACTTTGAGTTGGGTTTTGTGTACGGAGTAAGGTGTGAATCTTGCTTGAGTTTTCTACAGATAGTTTTCCAATTTTGCCAGCATCATTTGTTAAAAAGGCTGTCATTTCCCCACTTAACTGATTTCATTTTCTTGTAAAAAATCAGTTGACCATAGGTAGATGGGCTGATTTCCGGGTTCTGAATTCTATTCCATTGATCTATGTGCCTGTCATTGTACCAGTACCACGCTGTCTTGACCAGCATGACAGTGCAGTAGGATTTGAAATCAGGGAGTGAGGTGCCTCCTACCTTTTTTCTATTTTTAAGGAGTGCTTTGAGACATAGGGTCGCTATGAGTCACAACCAACTCGATGGCACAAACAACAACAACAACATCTATGAGCAAGGTATATTCTTCCATTTCTCCAGGTCTCTTTTTGTTTCATGTAGTAATGTTTTGTAATTTTCTTTTAATAGATCCTTTGTGCTTCTAGTTAGATTTATTCCTAAGTATTTAATCTTGTGATTAGCTATTGTGAAGGGTATTGTTTTTGTTAGCTCAAGTTCTGTATTCTCTTTTCACTGTAGAGAAATCCAACTGATTTTTGTGTGTTGATCTTGTATCCTGTGACTGCTGAATTGGTCAGCTATGTCCTGTAGTTCTCTTGCTGAGTCTTTAGGGTTATCTAATTATATTATCATATCATCTGCACAGAGAGATAATTTTACCTCCTCTTTGCCAATTTGGATAACCTCTTATTTCCTTCTCTTGTCTTATTGCAATCGCTAAGTCTTTCAATACAATATTGAATAGGAGAGGTGATAGTGGGCATCCTTGCCTAGTAACTGTTCTCAGAAGGAATGCCTTTAATCTCTTTCCATTGAGAACAATGTTGGTTTACGTATATATTTTTTCTATGTTGAAGAAAATTGCCCTCTAATCCTATTTTGTTGAGTGTTTTAATCAGGAAAGGGTGTTGGATATTGTCAAAGGCAATTTATTCATCAGTGGATAGGATCATGTAGTTTTTACTCTTTGTTTTGTTTATGTGATGAATGGCATTGATTGTTTTTCTTATGTTGAATCATCCTTGCATACCTGTTATGAATCCCACTTGGCCATGGTGAATTATTAAAAGCCCTAATTCACAGCATAAACAGTCTTCCAAGCATCCTGAAAAACCTACAACCAGGAGAGGATAAAATAGACGAATGAGACCTTCTAAGAATCAAATCCTTATGCACATCCAAAAACTTCTCCAACAGGGTAAAAAGGGAAGCCACAGACTGGGGAAAAATATTTGTTAATTACATGTCTGATAAGTGACTTATATCTAGAATTTACAAAATGCTCAAGCACCACAACAAGATAAAGGAACACAACCCA
>NW_006399983.1:906554-921079 GCF_000299155.1 Elephantulus edwardii
TCAAGAAAACAAAGATTCTAACCACTGGGCCAATTGGCAGCATGGATGGTGAGGAGATTGAGATAGTTAACAATTTTAATTTACTTAGCTCCACAGTCAACACTCTTGGTAACAGCAGCCAGGAAATCAGGAGACAAATTGCATTGGGAAAGTCAGCTGTGAGGGACCTCTCAAGAGTACTGAAGAGCAACGATGTCAGGGTGGAGACTAAAATGCGCCTGATCCAGGCTATAGTCTTCGCAATTATGTGCTATGCATCAGAGAGTTGGACAGTGAATAGGGCTGATAGAAAGCGGATTGATGCCTTTGAGCTCTGGTGCTGGAGAAGAGTGTTCAATATACCATGGACTGCTAGGAGAGCAAACAGGTTTGTCCTGGAGAGGGTGAAGCCAGAGTGTTCCCTGGAGTCAAGGATTCTGAGGCTTCGTCTGACATATTTTGGGCATGTTACAAGGAGGGACTGGTCCTTGGAAAGGGGCATCATGTTTGACAGAGTGGAGGGGAAGCGAAGGAGAGGAAGACCTTTGGTGAGATGGATCGTTTCTGTGACTGGAGCGGTGGGAATAAGTGTGTTTGGAATGGCTAGGTTGGCATAGGATAGAACAGCATTTAGGGCTCTTGTACATAGGGTCGCTATGAGTCGCAAGCGACTTGATGGCACATAGCAACAACAACAATAACAGGTGATAAATAACAACACAACAACAACAATAATCCTGCTCATAGAGTTTTTGACAGGATTGGCATAGGACTGCAACAATGGGCTTGAGCATGGTGGAAATCATGAGGAGAGCTAGGACAAGGTCCTAATGTGTTGTTCATCAGGTTGCAATGAGTCATAGTCTTCTTAATAGCACTTAACAGCAACAACAATAATCCTGCTCAAATGCCTCCAGGGTCCACTAATGTGACAGATTGTAAATATGCAAAGCGAACTGATTTAAACAGCTCATCTGACTTACTGTACTGTAGGTTACATGCAGCCCTAAAAGACATTCTAATTCAAAGTTAAAAAAAAAGGCCTTTAATTGGACCTCATTTCATGGCAACTCCATATGTCCTGGAGTAGGGCTGTGCTCCAAAGGGTTTCAATGACTAATTTTTCAAAAATAGATCACTAAACCTTTACTTGCATAGGTCTCTGTAAAGACTTGAGCTTTCAACCTTTCAGTTAGTAGATGGTTGTGCTAATTATTGGCATCACTCAGGGACTACACATTCACCAACTTTTAAAATATTATTTGCCAAAAGAAATAGTTTTCAATCCCTGGTTTTGAAGGATAGCATGAGAGAATCTAATTTTAGATGATGTTCTGTAAGCTGTAATGAATGCATTTCACACTGGATTCTTGGTAACCAGTTTTCACCAAGGTGGGAATTATATTGTGCAACTTTGGCCACATGCTATTTCTTTTAAAAGTCTTTATGGGTAACCACAATCTCTCTGCAGTGGCTCTTTAAGATTTTATAAAACAAATAAGATCTACTGATTAGCTCCCTTTTCTTTCTGTTCTCTTAATACAACCTAGTGAACAAACTACATTTTGGAAAATGTTATTTTTAAAAAAGAAATCCTGGTGTTGGTAGTTTGGCCCAATCTTTTTCTGTCTATGTGTTCCTTAATGTTTAGAACTTTTGTACTAATTGCAATGACAGATGAATCATCCATCTTGTTGTCTGTCCAGGAAGGAAAAATTTGTTTCTTTGGTTGTTCTGGGGGATTTAGGAACTACCACATGATCCTGGAAGCTTCTGTCATAGAGAAGAAAGTTCACTGTGAAAAACCAAGTGCAGACAGATTCTCAGAGGAAAGGGATCCAGCCACACCACCACACAAGCATGCACAGAAAGGGCTTCCATTGCTGATGGAGTATGTATTATAGACTAAAGGGCAAATTCTGCTACCCCATATTAGCAAAGCCATGAGAAAAACAAGGTATTGAGTAGATCAAAGTCAAGTTCATGAACAGCATCAAGAAGTCACCTAAAAGACAGATGTCTGTTAACAAGGGTCAGGATGTGGCATCGATGAGGAACAAAGAGGGATCCTTCTGAGTAGTCAAATGTTTAGGGAATAAAAAGTATTTTACTAGAATCCCTCTAAAATTGTTGCTTGCTTAGAACTCCTGAGTTTAAAAAGGGCCACAGATCAGTTAATGAGACTGGTAAGTCATCTGTAGTATCCATGGAATAAATAGAATCGACATGGTTGAACTGTGTTGGTGTTGATGACAAATTTACAATATGCTATAGATCACCAGAAGAATAAACAAATGAGTCCTAGAAGAAATACAATCAGAATGCTTCTTAGAAGGGAGGATTCCAAGACTGTAGCTTATTAACTTGGTGGTTGTTGTTGTTGTTGTTGATTGCCTTCAAGTCGAGCACAACTCATAACGACCCTGTGTACTCTATGAACATTTATCAAAGTTCATAGAGTTTCTGAAGCCATGTTATTTAGGAAATGGATACTACTCCTGCTTCCAAACCTGTCAAAGTATGTTATTATTTTTATGTGCCATTGAGTTGCCTGTGATGTATAGCGATGTCCAGCAGCTCTGAACCCTTCCCTGTTCTGAGCCAGCCTCCCTAATTTCAACACACCAATCACCATTGCCCCAGTTACTGTATCAATCTATCTCGTCCTAGGTCTCCCTCTTCTGCACTGTTGGGAAAGGATATACATCTTCAGTCTTAAATCTAATTCAGGGTCTGGCTTTCAAATCGAGTTGTATCTCCACATACACACACAGCATTAGGAACCCAAGAAGTCATGAAGAGGGAATCTGAGAGCTCTCTCTAATCTCCTTGATCAGGTAACACCTTTCTCCTAGAAGGACATTGGCTCAGCTACCTTAATCTCATATTTTGGAAAAGGATATATATCTTCAGTCTCAAATCTCCTTCAAGCCCTTGGCCCTTCAGCCCTAAGGCCAAACAACATCACCACGGTATCAGATCTAGAAGAGACCTGTCCAGACCTTGGAATTACAGTACATTCTCAAGCAAAAAGTTTTCTCCAAAGTTGATACATGGGATTTGGACTTGCATCCTCCTAAGCAAGAGATGGACAACAGTGTGAGGAACCAGTAACAGTGTAGTGCAAGATATTACATCTCTCATCATTCGGCTTCTTTAAAGAGAGACGAAAGAACTACACAAGTAGAAAAGATTGAAGCACTTTTGAAGAATAAATTGAAACCATGGTGTCCTGAAGAAGATGTCACAGCAGAGCAGTATTGTACCACTCTGAGATTCTCCAAGGAATGTTACAGGTACTTACACTTACTCTAAGAAAAACCAAGAAAGATGGGCAGGTTCCTCCCACCTGTAAGGCTGTAATTTACAGCCTCTGAAACTCCCTGGCAAATGCACTGTGAATTGACTCGATTGGAATTGTCTCAATGATAATGAGTTTCTTTTCAGTGAGGAAGTCTGCAGTAGCTGGGATGTCCAGTTCCGTGACATCATTTCCAATAGCTTGGCAGAAGAGATTCTAGATACTGGACACTGGACACAAATCAGAGTGTGAGCTGAGTTATCACTGTCTCCATCACTATGCACAGATACTAGCTCATTTCCTTTGGATCTATTGTTAGGAATGGACAATCGTTATAAAGGACCATCATGTTTGCTAAAGTAGGACTTGTAGCAACTCTGTGAACAACAGATCTGAACTCTGTCCTATCCTGTGTCATTCTTATCATCTTTGATATACTTGATTCCATAGCTGCAGGCATTGTGTCAATCTGTCTCATTGAGTGTCTTCCTATCTTTCACTGCCCCTACACCCTTTCCGACGAATAGCCTAACAACATGCCAAAAGTATGTGGGGTGAAACTTTCATCCTTGCCTCTAAGGAGCACTCTGGGTGCACTTTCTCCAAGACACATATGTGTTTGTTCTTTCAGCAGTCCATGGGACACTAAGCACTCTGCTCCCGTACCACAATTGAAAGACATCAATCTTTCTTCTGTCATTGTCATCCTTTCATTCATTGTTCAGCTGTCAGATGCATATCAGGTAATTGAAAAGACCATGGACTGAATCAGATGCATCTTAGTCTTTAAGCTGATATCATTGCTTTTCCGTATTTTGGAAAAATCTCTAACAGCAGACTTTTCCAGTGCAATACATCTTTTGATTTCTTGACTGCTAATACTGATGGTGTTGATTGTGGATCGAAGGAAGATGAAATAATTGATAATTTCAATCTTCTCTCCATCTGTCCTAATGCTGTCCAGTGGTCAGGATCTTTGTTTTTTAATGTTGAGTGTAATCCGTATTACAGGCTTAGGTCTTCTGCAAGAAGTGTTTCAAGTCCTCCTCACTTTCAGCAAGCAAGGTTGTATAATCTGCATAACCAAGGCTTTTGATGAGTCTTCCTCCAATCCTGATACCACAGTCTCTTCATAAATCCAGCTTCTCAAATTATTTGTTCAGCATACAGATTGTGGCATCTGCTTGATGATATCTGATCACTTGCTTGTTTTAGTGTAAGGCATCACAGAAGTGACTTATTACTATTAAAAGGTGGCTGGGGAAGGGAAGGTTTGACCAAATAGCCGGGTATACAAGAAATGGGGATGTAGCAGGGAAAGGGAAGAGACAAGTCACACGTGGGGGGGTGGGGGGTGAGGTGAGGGAGAGAACAGTGAATGTATTGGTTATTTCTGTAAGAGAAGTGTCTTTCATCTGCTAGGTAAAAATGCTTGTCTGTCAGATATTCTTCTAACACTAAACATCCAAATTAAGACAGACTAGGAGGAAAAATTGGCCATCCAGTTCCAAAATATAACTGGCTTTTGAAAACCTTATGTACAAGCAGAGCACACTTAGAATAGACTAACAGATATGGCAACTGAAGCTAAGCCCTCATTTTGGAAACATGAAGGAGGAGAAACAGTTGTAAGAAGAAATTAATAATGGGTATGTGGACTGCAAGAAGTATAAATGTTTCAGCATCCAGCAGTTATCATTCAAACTACTAGCTTGACGACATTTTCAGCACCAACTTTAGAACATTCTATATTCCTGCCAAAGTTGTTTGACCTTTATAGGGCTGAGTTTTTGGAATTTGTGTATCAAAAAGCTAATACTGTGTGAAAATCAATACATAACAGAAGGTGAGCATGTGTGTGCCTTTTTTATTCTAGGGTTTTGAGAAACTTTGCAGCTCCTTGGTGGCCCAGCCATTTAGTCATTGTACAAATCATTGTAGTTATTTAAGAATGAGCTTAAATATTAAAAAAGAAGCATAAATGTAAGAAAACTAGACATTATAAAGAAGGAAATGAAACTCATAAATATTGACATATTAGGTATTAGCAAAATGAGAAGGATAGACATGGGACATTTTGAATCCCAAGATCATATGATATGCTAGAGATAAAAAGGTGAGGAATAAATAGTCACTTTCATAATTAAAATGGCCATTTCTAGATCCCTCTTGAAATACAATATTGTGAGTGACAGGATAATATCTATACACTTACAAGGAAGATCCATTAATACCCCTATCATTAAAATTTATGCACCTACAACCAGAGCCAAAGAGGAGGAAATAAATTATTTCTATCAACTGTTGCAGTCAGAAATTGATGGGAATGTAACCAAGATGCATTAATAATAATGGGTGACTGGAATGTAAAAGTTGGGAATTAGGAAGAAGTGACAGAAATAAGGCTGGGAATAGAATGATAGAATTCTGTACAATCAATGATTTCTTTTCTAAGAAACAGAAACACAGGTTATATACATGGATATCACTTAATGAAATGCACAGGAATTAGATCGATTACATCTGTGGAAAGAACCCCTGGAGTCCAATATCAGCAATGAAAACTAGGCAAGGTGTAGATTGTGGAACAGACCATCAACTGCTCATATGCAAGTTCAAATTAAAACTAAAGAAAGTTAAATCATTTCCACAGGAATAAAAATGTTACCTTTATTCTAGTCCCCATGAATTTTAAAACCAACCCAGGAATAGCTTTGAGACCTTGAACACTAATAAACAAAGACCGATAAGCTGTGGGAAGATATTAAGAAGATCATTCATGAAGAATGCAAAAAGTCATTACAAAGAAGGAAGAAGAAGAAAAGACCAAAATGGATGTCAGAAAAGACTCTGAATATTGCACTAGAGCGCTGAGAAGCCAAAGCAAAGGGAAGAAATCAAGAAGTTAAGGAGCTGAACAGAAGATTTTAAAGGGTCATTTGGGAAGACAAGGCGAAATATTACAATGAAATATGCAAGGAGCTAGAGTTGGAAAATCAAAAGGGCCAAACTTGCTCAGCATTTCTTAAGCTGAAAGAACTGAAGGATAAAGTCAAGCCACAAGTTGCAATGCTTAAGGATGCTATGGGCAGAATATGGAATGATTCAGGAAGCATTAAAAAAAGATGCAAGGAGTAGACACAGTCATTGTACCAAAAAGAATTGGCTAACACAGAAGAATTTCAAGAAACAATATACAATCAAGTGGCAATTGAGATGAAAGCAGAAGTTCAGGCTTCTCTGAAGGATGTGGCCAAAAAAAAAGCGATAGGTATTGATAGAAAACCAATTGATGTATTTCAGCAAACAGATGCTGCCCTGCATGTGTTCACCAAGTTGTGCTAAGAAATCTGAAGGACAACTACTTGGCAAACTGACTGGAAGAGATCCATATTTATTCCCGTCCAAAAAAAGGTGACCCAACAGAGTGTGGAAATTGCCAAACATTATAACTAATATTTGGACATGTTGTAAGGAGGGACTGGTCCTTGGAGAGGGACATCATGCTTGGGATGGTGGAGGGACAGCGCAGGAAGGGAAGGCCCTCTTTGAGGTGGATTGATTCAATGACTGGGGTAATCGGGATGGTGTATTGGAGACAGTGCGATTGGCACAGGATAGAGCAGAGTTTAGAGCTGTTGTACATAGGGTCGCTATGAGTTGCAAGCGACTCGACGGCACATAACAACAACAACAACAATCACTAATATCACACACTAGCAAAATCCTGCTGAAGATTATCCAGAAATGACTGGAACAGTACATTGACAGAGAACTACCAGAAATACAAGCTGGCTTCCTGTCTTGGCATCAGGGGCATTATTGCCAATGTCAAATGAATCTTGGCAGAAAGCAGAGATTACCAGAAGAATGGCTACCTGTGTTTCATTGAATATGCAAAGGCATTTGACTGTGTGGATCACAATAAATTGTGATTAACCTTGAGAAAAATGGGAATCCTAGAACACTTGATTGTGCTTATGCAAAACCTATACTTGGGCCAAGAAGCAGTCCTCAGAACAAACAGCAAGGAAACACTACATGGTACACAACCAGCAAAGGAGTGCATTGGGGATGCATCCTGTCTCCATACCTTTTCAATCTATATACAGAACATACCATTCCTGAAGAAGGGCTTTATGAGGATGAGTGGGGCATCAAGATTGTAGGAAGATTCATCAACAACCTACAATATGCAGATGACACAACCTTGCTTGCTGAAACTGAAGAAGACCTAAGCGCTTGCTGCAGAAGATCAAGGACTGTAGTCTTCAATATGGATTGAAGCTTAACATCAAGAAGACAAAGATTCTCACTGCTGAGCCAATTGACAGCAACAGGATAGCTAGAGAAGAGACTGAGGTGGTTAGCAATTACAGCTTGCTCAGCTCCAACATCAACATTCAACACCAGCAGTCAGGAAATTCAAAGATGAATTGCACTGGGAAAATCTGCTATCATGGACCTCTCCAGAGTGCTGAAGAACAACTATGCCAGTCTAGAGACAAAGGTGCACCTAATCCAAGCCATGGTCTTCTCAATTACTTGATATGCTTCAGAGAGGGGATAATGACTATGGATGACAGAGGAATAATAGATGTCTTCAAGTGTGGTGCTGGAGAAGAGTCTTGAATATATCATGGACTGACAAGAAAACCAATTGTTCTGTCTTGGAGAGCGTGAAACCAAGTCTCTCCTTGGAGGCTAGAATTTTGAAGATATGCCTCACATACTTTGGGCATGTGGCCAGGAGGGACCAGTCCTTGGTGCAGGACAGGAAGATCCTGGATAAGATGGATTGATACAGTATCTGGGACAATGGGGGGGTTGGTGTGTTAGAATTAGTAAGACTGGCTCAGAACAGAGAAGGGTTCAGAGTTACTGTACACAGGGGTGCTATACATAGCAGGAGACAGAACAACACATAACAACAACATACTGTATTAGGTTGTTGTTTGTTTGTTTTAATTTAAGCCTCTTGTTTAAAGTCAACAAGACCTTGGGGAGGGCCTTTGTACTTAAAGTTGGTTGTTATATTTTGGAGGAACATTCTTCTAAGTGGTACAGCACTCTTCTGTCAATACGCTGTACTGAGATAACCTGGAGTTGCTGTGATGCTGAACCTTGTACTATTGGAGTGTCAGATGCCATAATGGTTATCCATGGTGGACAGTGTTTGGTGGCACTCCCAGTTTAAGACAGTTTTGGAAGCAGGAGTGGCATCCACTTCCTAAACAACATGACTCTGGAAACTCTATGAACTTTGATAAATGTCGATAGTTATAGAAATGCTTTAGGCCCTTTGTTCAGGAATGTGTTCTGTCTCCATGCTTTTTAAATCTATATGTTGAACAGATCATTCAGGAGGCTGGGCTTTATGAGGAGGAATGTGGCATCAGGATTGGAGAAAGATTCATCACCAACCTGTGTTATGCAGATGGCATAACCTTAATTGCTAAAACTGAGGGTGGCCTGAAGCATTTGCTGCAGTGGGTCAAAGACTGTAGTCTGCAATATGGACTGATGCTCAACATCAAGGAGACAAAGATTCTCACGGCCAGGTCAATTAGCAGCACCATGATAGATAAAGAAGAGATTGAGATCGTTAACAATTTCAGTTTGCTCTTTTTCACAATCAACAGTCAGGTAATTAAAAGGTGAATTGCATTTGGAAAATGTGCTGTCAGGGACCTCTCCAGAGTGCTAAGGAGCAAGGATGTCAGTCTACAGACTAAGGTGCATCACTTGCTATGCATCAGAGAGCTGGGCAACGACTAAGAATGACAGAAAAAGAATTGATGACTTTGAGTTGTGGCTGGATAAGAGTATTGAGCATATTATGGACTGCTAAAAGAATAAACAGATCTGTTTTGGAGACGGTGAAACCAGGCTGCTCCTTGGAGGCAAGGATTTTGAAAGTTCATCTCACATACTTTGGGCATGTGGCCAAGAAGGACCAGTCCTTGGAGAAGGATATCATACTTGGAAGGATAGAGAGACAGTGCAGGAAAGGAAGACCCCAGAAGAGATGATTGACACAATAAGTGGGATAATGAGAGTAGGTGTCAGAGACAGTGAGAGTGGCTCAGGATAGAGCAGAGTTCAGAGCTACTGTGCATAGGATCATGATGAGGCATAGTCAACTTGACAGCTCATAACAACAACAACAACAATACCCATTGATACCAACTACTTTTTAAGAGGTGCCTCTCTGTACTTAGAACAGTTTCATCCCTAGAGAGGGTGCTTTGTCTCTGTAGAACTTCCCAGCTCATAGCAGTTGTGGGTATGGCACTTACGATTCTCACTACATTTTCCTAAGTCTTTGTTCCAACTTCCGTCTCTTATCGCTTTATAAACTTACTGCAGTTAAACACTGCTGCTATCTCTGAATCAAGACTATTCTAGAACTAAACACCCAAACACACCCTATCCTGGCAACTGCTAAGCACTGAGCTAATGTTTAAAATGTCCATACCAGCACAGAGATCTCCATTCTCTGAAACTTCTAAGCTATAGCTCTTGATTTTCTGCCTTCAAGGATCTTAAAGATGACTTTTCCAACCTCAACATTGAACCAACAGTTTTTCTTTTAATACTTGTACAACGTGAGATGGCTTGCTCTCACCTTTACAATGTTTACTGACACTGAGACTGTAAGTCTCTCATGGCAATCCTTGATTCTCCTATGAACACAGGACAAGAATATCCCAAGAATCTAAGCAAGAAATTGTCCAAATAAATTGACTATCAATTAAGAAAGAATTAGCTTAATTAGTGTAATGATACCTACTACATAAGAATTCAGTAGCCACAAAATGTTTGGTTAGAGGAAACAGAAAGTATAGAAAAGTATAGACGTCGTGACCACCAAGTTCCATTAGGGAAAACATAATTTTAAGTAAGTAAAAATTTTACAACATTCATTATCATATTCTGGAAGGGAGCTGGTAACAAAAGTTGTAGATTTAGTGAGTTGGCTATAAAATTTTTTCCAATCAAATCCAAGGACAACCAAAACGAAAGGTTAACATATTAAATCATAATTTTAAAGTAACAATTGGAACCACAATAATCATACACAAAGATTGCTCAATAATGGCAAGCCCATGCAGAGACAAAGGGATTTGTCAAGACTCCAAACCATCAAGATGTTAGGATGGAGAGGAGAGAAAACAGACCCAGAGGTCCCCTTCACCTAAATCCTGACAGAGAGTCACTGTATCAAAAAGAATTAACTGACATAGAAGCTTTCCAAGTAATATAACACGGGACCAAGAACCATGGTGATGTAGGAAGAATCTGCACTGAGTACTGGTAAAACATAAATCTTCAGAAATCAATGGACTATCAACTGACATGTTCCAACAAACAGAAGCAGCCCTGCATGTGCTCATCAGGCTGTGCCAGAAAAATCTGGATCCAGTAATCTACCAGGCCAACTAGCTGGAAGATATCCATATTTATTTCTATTCCTAGAAAAGATGATGCAAGCGAATGTGAAAACTATGGAACAATAAATATCATGGATACAATATCACTATTATCACATGCAAGCAAAATCTTACTGAAGATTCTGTATTCAAAACCGACTAGAACAGCCCTGCAATCCCAGAGGTGCACAGTTCGAATCCACCAGATGCTCTGCTGGATAAGGAGGGACAATCTCCTCCTGTACCAGTCAAATTTTATTTGATGGTACACACAAAACAATTAATAAAATTAAATAAAAAATTTTTAAAAAATTATTTAAAAACCCAACTAGAACAGTGCATCGACAGAATACTCCCAGAAATCCAAGCCAGATTTGGAAAAGGCACTATGACACTAGAGATATTATTGCTGATAGATCAGATAGACCTTGGTGGAAAGCAGAGAATATCAGAATGCCTATCTGTGTTTAATTGGCTATGAAAAGGCATTTGACAGTGTTGATCACAAAAAAAAAAGATTGGTAACATTGAGAAGAATAGGAATCTCAAAATAATCAGTTGTGCTCTTGTGACAGATCAACAGGCTATTTGATCTGAGCAAGTTTTTGCTGCCAAAACGAAATCCTTGGTGTCATCCCACTCTATAATTTAAAATCAAGAAAGATGTGTATTCACACCCATGTTTTTTTCTGCTTTATTAAGATCAAAGAGTTGGAAACAACACAAGTGCCCATCAACAAACAAATGGATAGAGAAGCTGTGGTATATGCACACAATGGAATATTATGTGGCACTGAAAAACAAAGAACTCATGAAATATTATACAAAATGGATGACCATGGAGGACATTATGCTGAGTGAAATATCTCAGTCACAAAAAGACAAATACTGCATAATGCCACTATTATAAAACAGGACTGACATGGGAGTTGGGGGAAACTAAGAAAAGAGGGGATAAATAATATACATGACATTCAAACAGATGAGGGAGAGAACTGTTTAAAAGGAATACATGATTAGGTATTATTGGCAAGATAAGAGTCCAGAATAAGAGCTGCCATAGTCAAGTGTGTGTGTGTGGTGTTATATAACAATGAAAGAACTTTTTTCCCAAAGAAAAAAGCGAACTGAGATGGGAGAGGGTGCAGGGAGGAAGATGTGCAACAATGAATGGATGGAAATCCAAGTTCTTTATAAACTTTCATTAAAATCTTATTTTTTAAAAAAAATATGTTAGGGCTTTATCTAATGTCCATATCTATTCAATCTGTGTGCTGAGCAACTTATATGAAAAGCTGAACTTTATGAAAAGGAATGGGGCATCAGAATCTGAGGAAGACTCATCAACAACCTGTGTTATACAGATGACACAACTTTGCTTGCTAAAAGTGAGGAGTTAGTTACTGCTGATTAGACTTCAGTCTTTTGTATGTATTACATTTCAACATTCAGAAAATTAAAATCCTTACCACTGGGCCAATATGCAACATTATGATAGCAAAGATTGAAGTTGTCAATTATTTCACCACACCTAGATTCACAATCAACACCCTCATTACCAGGGATCAAGAAAGCAAAAGATGTATTATTATTGCATTGGGAATATATGCAGTCAGAAGAAGAGCAAGGATGTCAGTTTAAAGATTAAGGTGTGCCTGATGCAAGCCATGGACTTTTTAATTACTTGCCATGCTTCTGAATTGAACAATGACTAAAAGTGACAAGCATTGATGCCTTTGAGCTGTGCTGTTAGAGAAGAGTACTGAATATTCCATGAACTGACAAAAGAATAAACGAGTATTTCTTGGACAAAATGTTACCAGAGAGCTCCTTGCAAGCAAGGATGGTGAAGCTTCTTCTCACATACTTTAGGAATGTTGTTAGGAGGAGCTAGTCCTTGGAGAAGGGCATCCTACTTGGAATGGTGAAGGGTCCGTTTAGGGAAGAAAGACTCGTTGAGAAAAGATCGTAACAATGGGGTCAAGTATTTTGAAGATGGTGAAGCAGTCACAGGTTCAGATTGTTTATAGGGCCGTTATGGGTTTCAGGTGACACCAGGGTAAACAGCCACATAGCCACAACTGGCAGCGCCCAACTGGACGTTTAGCGTGGTGACGTCAGGTGAGCGGGCAGTTATAGCAGCCAATCGGAACCTTAGTCTCTGTCCGGCGGCCAGTCCTGACCCGCCCACTCGCGGGCCCTGAACTGCGCACGCAGCTGCTCCCGGAAATGCCTTGCGGTCGCCGTTCATGTCACTGTCGGTGAACTGGTCTGGCAACTTAAGATCCGAGCTCGTGATGTTTCTTTACTTCTGAGCCCACTGCACCCACGGAACAGTGGTGGGCCAAGCTGTTTGGGAGCGGGGCTCCCGCTTGTCCCCTCTGAGCCTACTGGGTCCGCGGAACTGCAGTGGGCCAACCATCTCAGGCTCGTAGTTCCTGCCATCGTTTTTCTCGTCTAACCTCAGGGCAGCAAAACGGTGGTGGGTCAGGCTGTTCGGGGTCGCTCCTTCACTGGGTCCAGGGAATCCGGAAACTCTGAAGGACTCTCCATCAGAATGTGCCACTGTCGAGGTGGTGACCCTACAGGTGCCTGAAGCCTTTGTCCCCTTCCTGGCCCGTTGTCTTTGCCGCTACCCCCAGTGAAAACGAAAGGAGCTCCTTCTTCGTGTTCTGTAAAGACTGGGAAGGAGTCTCGGGAAGAGAGAACCGGGACGAGATGACGCAGGGAGTTGGTCTCCTGAGGGGCTGTTGCTGTTGGGGTTGGAGGACGTGACCCGCGGTGGGCAGCAACCCTGGGGGCACCAGGTGTCAGCAGCGCCCTCAGTTGTGACAGTCCAGCACCGTCATTGGGAACTCTCCTCAAACCACAGGCTTTAGAGCTTTCTGGGCTTGAATTTGGCACCGACAATGAACCTCAGAGCTTCCTGATTTTTAAACTTAATAATTCCCTTGCAAGGTGATGGTGGTGTGTTTAGGTGTCCTTGGGTAGAGTACGACTCATAGCGACCCTATGAACAAAGGATCTAAAGCCTGTTCTATTGCTGCGCCATCCTCACACTTCCTGACACACAAGAGCCCCTTGCAGAAGTCACCACCATGTCAGTCCACCTGACCGAGGGTCTTCCTCTCCTTCTTTGACCCAACAACCTTCCCAGCATCATGCCCCTCTTCAAGGAATATGCCCAAAGTATATGAGGCAAAGTCCCGTAATTCTTGCCTCCAAAGAAGCACTCCGGCTGCACACTTTCCAAGACATACCTGTTCCTTCTCTTGGCTTTCCATGAGATGTTCAGTGCTCTTCTCCAACACCACAGCTCAAAGGCGTCAGTTCTTTTTCTGTCAACCTTTCTAATTGTTCAGCTCTCAGATGCATAGCAAGTAATCGGAGACAATAGCCTGAATCAGATGCACCTTAGTCCTCAAACGGGTCTGATAGATCAAAGATGCTCAACAAATGGAAAAACAGATATTTACATATATAAAATAAGATACCTTCTGGGTGTACATTTTATCATTTATTATGATTTGTTAACAATTCTAATAAGTAGAACAAAGACTTTTTTGTGGTTGTAAGCATACCACCATGAAGCCTTTAAAACTCTATAATTTTTTTTTTATGGATTGACGTTCATTTTTTTAAAATTTAGGTTGTTTATTTTTCATTTCAATGAACATCTACAGAGATTTTGGGATTCCATTCATTCATTGTTTCACCCTTCTCCCCGCACAAACCCCTCCCCCCTCCCCCCCATTTGCTCCTCTCCTTGAAAAGCAAAAGAAAAACTCCCTCATTGGTACACAATCCCCCCC
>NW_006399983.1:922860-957974 GCF_000299155.1 Elephantulus edwardii
TTCCATCTTCTTTTAATACTTCCTGGATCATTTAATATTTTGCCCAAAGCATTCTTGATTACAGCAACTCTGGGTTTGAATCTGTTCTTCAGTTCCTTGAGCTTAAGAAATGCTGAGCGAGTCCGGCCCTTTTGATTTTCTGACTCTAGTTAGATATAAAAAAAGTGCAAGGGCGCGAGGGAGAGAAATAAAGGAATTGATCCGAAGAAATGAACAGGCCTTTATTGCGTGGTCTGAGAGGGATGCCAAGTGACCTGGCCTCATGGCATGCAGACAGGATAAAAATGGCCCACGGGCAGTTTGGGGGGTTTCCTTTTTATAGGGATCCTAGGGAGGACTAAGATGGTACTTCTCAGAATTAGGCATGTTAAGTTAGGTTTTAGCTATTTTTAGTCAAACTCAAACCAGGATCCATTGTCTGATCTGGTCTTTGATATGACTAGCTTAGGTGTTAATCAAGTTTCTCAGGAAGTGATCAACCTTGGGGGTGTTGGGGCAACTGCCATATTCTTCTTCAGAAAGTTTGCCAATCTGTCATTTGTTTTGATAGTTGTACCTCAGGAGACAGGTTTTTTTTTATGTTAAAACTAAAAAAGTCATTGCTGTGGAGTCAGAACCAACTCAGAACTGACCCTCCAGTAGATTTTCAGAGGTTGTAAATTACCTGGGAGGCTCATCTTTCTCCCTTGGAGCAGCCTTACCCACTTGGCCCCCAGAGCTCTCTTGCTGGTAAAAGAGACCTTTATATACACTGAGTCATTTAGCAGATATTTATAGCATGAATAATTTTTTTTACAATGATCAGTAGTAGTTTCTATAAAGGGATCTCTGGTGGCTTATTGGCAAGGAGCTGTGCAGCCAACCCAAAAGTACACAGTTTGAATCCACTAGCTGCTTGTGTGAGATAGACAGTCTTCTCCTATGCAGTTTACTGCCTCTAAAAACCTGCTGAAGGGTCAGTTATGAGTTGGTTTCGACTCAATGGTACACAACAATGTTTTCCTGTGAGGCTAGTTAACAGTATTCCAAAAATCCAAACTGTTGTACCACTCCATCATATCTAACATCAATTCTATTCCTCCTCCCCTTCCTGAGTCTTCACACTCTCATCTGTATCTTTGGATTCTGTAGTTCCCTGGAAGGTCTCAGAAACCATCAGGGAAATAGCACATGTGATTGTGGCTGGATGTGCTCCTTTCTGTGGCACTGAGGAGACATGGGTCGAGATCCAGGAGGCTGAGGTGGTAGGTTGCCAGTTCTTGGCATGTGTAAAAACTACAAATGCAAGCAAAATACAGCTGAAGATCATTCAAAACCTGCTAGAATGGTATACAAGGAACTGTCAGAGATTAGGATTTAGAAGAGACCATGATGCCAGGGATATAATTGCTGATGTCAAATGTATCTTAGCTTTAAGCAATGAATATCAGAAGAGTGTATATTTATGATTTATTGACTAGTAAAATGCAGTTGCCTGTGTGGCTCAACACGTTATCGCTAACATTGAAAAAAATGAAAATCCCAGAACACTTAATTGTCTTCATGCGAAACCTAGACCTAGACCAAAAAAGCTATTGTATAACAGAGCAAGGGAACACTACACGGTTTAAAATTACGAAAGGTGTGAATCAGGGCTGTATCCTTTCTCCATTTAGTCTGTATGGTGAGCAAATTATTCAAGAAGCTGGTCTTAGTGAAGAAGAACGTGACACTAGGATTGGCGAAATATTCATCAGCAATCTGCATTATGCAGGTGAGACAACCTTCCTTGTGAGGAAGGACTTGATGCACTTCTAGCAGAAGATCAAAGACTATAGCCTTCAGTAGGGATTGCTTCTCAATGTCAAGAAAAAATTCTTTCCACTGGATTGATAGGTAGTAACACCATGATAGATAGAGAACAGATTGAAACTGTCAATGACAGTGAAATCAAAACCAGGAGATAAGGAGACATATTGCACTGGGAAAGTCTGCAGTCAGGGACCTTGTCAAATTATTAAGGAGCAGTGATGTCAGTTTGAGGACAAAGGTACACCTGATTCAGGCCATGATCTCTTCAATCACTTGCTGTGTATCTCAAAGCTGGACAATGAATAAGGATGACAGCAGAATTGATGCCTTTGAATGGTGGCTTTGGAGAAGAATACTGAGTATCTTGTGGACTTCTGAAAAAACAACCAAATATGTCTTGGAGTGGGTGTAGCCTTGAGCGCTGCTTGGAGGCAAAGATGAGGAAGCTTCATCACACAAGCTCAGGCACGTTACAAGGAGAGATGATTCCTTGGAGAGGGATATCATGCTTGGAAAGCTGGAGGGACGGGAAAGGAGAGGAAGACCATGAGCCAGATGGATTGACAAAGTGCTGCAGTGGGATATCAGAAACTATGAGGATGGCACAGGATAGGTCAAGGTTCACATCTATTGTTTACAGGGTTACTATGAGTCACGCATAACTTAATACATAATGGTTGTAGGAACAGTTGGGTCAGGTTAGAAGCAGAGAACAAGCATTGAATTTCCCAGGAACATTCTTTTATTTTGTATCTCAGGGCTATAAGCCATACACCCAGGAAAACTAAAGGTGTCAACTTGGGTAATACCTTCTAGTAGGGGAGGAGCTGTATCCCACCTTAATCCTCTCTTCTTAATAGAATAAATAACTCATCCTTGAATGAAATTTTAAGCATAGATAAAGAGACTAGAAGTATACAATGGAATGCAGTGGATAGAAGGGTCACTGCACCACATTTATTTAAAGCTATACATCTAAAGCTTTAGCTCTTACAAACTTTGATATGTTGTGTTTTAATTTTATCTATTATGTTATTTCCTTTTTTTGTGATTTCCTTTTTTTATTATTTCCTTTTTAAGCCTGGATTGAGTGTTACTAATTCCAATGTATTGGCATGTGTTCCTAAATTATAATTTAATTACATTGTAGTCAGAAAAAAATATGCTCTAAGATTCCAAGGTCTTAAATTTTGTATGAATTTAGTCTTTCTTGTGTTATGTTGAAAGTGTTTTCTGCAGTGGCTGGGCTTCTTGTCATTGATATTAGGTACCTTCAGTCAAGTACAACTTGTAGTAACTCTATGAACGACAGAGCTGAACACTGTCCTAGCACATGCCGTCTTCGAATCTCTGACATAATCAAGCATATTACTACAGTTTAACCCACTTGGTCGAGGGTCTTCCTCTCTTCTGCTGCCCTCCACCTTCCCAAGCATGATGTCCCACTCTAAGGAGTAAGCTCTCCTAGCAACATGTGCATAGTGTGTTGCTCCATCATCTTTACCTCCAAGGAGCACTCTGGTTGCACCCTCTCCAAGACATACCTGTTTGTTCTTTTGGCATATTCAGCATTTGGTGATTTGAACATTTCAGTAAGACAAAGACAGATAATGTTGCTCTTCATGCTTTTTATATCCCAGTTGATTTTTTTTTTCCTTTTCAGATCTCCTTGTTCACCAAGAAAAGGGTGCAAAAATTTCCAGGTGACTCTCCTTAAAATATCACCAGAAGGTATAAAAATTTTAATTTATTGTTTAGTATTTCTGCCAAAAATTATCCAAAAACGTTTGGAACAAAATGTCAACTAGAACTGCCAGATGTTCAGGCTGGATTTAGAAGAGGTCATGGTACTATGGATCTTATAGCTAATGTTAGATGGATCTTGGCAGAAAGCAAAGAATACCAGAAGAATGTCTATCTGTGCTTCATTGACTATGCAAAGGCTTTTGACTGTGTGGATCACAACAAGCTATGGCTGACTCTGAGAACAATGGGAATCCCAGAACATTTGATTGTGCTTATGCAAAACCTATACTTGGACCAGGAGGCAGTCCTCAGAACAGAGCAAAGAGACACTACATGGTTCAAAAGAAGGGGGTCTGTCAGGGATGTATTTTATCTGCATACCTTTTCAATCTGTATGCAGAACAGATCATCTGAGACGCTGGGCTTTACGAGGAGAAATACGGTATAAGGATTGGTGGAAGGCTCATCAACAACTTGTGTTATGCAGATGACACAACCTTCTTGCTGAAACTGAGGAGGACCTGAAGCGCATGCTGCAGAAGGTCAAGAACTGCAACCTTCAGTATGGATTGAAGCTCAACATCACGAAAACAAAGATTCTCACCACTGGGCCAATTGGCAGCATCAGTATGGATGGTGAAGAAGTTGAGAGAGTTAACAGTTTTAGTTTACTTGGTTCCACAGTCAACATTCTTGGTAACAGCAGCCAGGAAACCAGGAGATGAATTGCATTGGGAAAATCAGCTGTGAGGGACCTCTTGAGTACTGAAGAGCAACAATGTCAGGCTGGAGACTAAGGTGCGCCTGGTCCAGGCTATAGTCTTCGCTATTACGTGCTATGTATTGGAGAGCTGGACAGTGAATAGGGATGATAGAAACAGAATTGATGCCTTTGAACTGTGGTGCTGGAGAAGAGTGTTGAATATACCATGGACTGCTAGGAGAACAAACAGGTTTGCCCTGGAGAGGGTGAAGCCAGAATGCTCCTTGGAGTCATGGATTCTGAAGCTTTATTTGGCATACTTTGGGCATATTGCAAGGAGGGACTGATCCTTGGAGAGGGACATCATGTTTGGGAGAGTAGAGGGATGACCCTCGATGAAATGGATCGATTCTGTGAGTGGAGTGGTCGAATGAGTGTGTTTGAGATGGCAAGGTTGGCACAGGATAGAACAACATTTAGGGCTCTTGTAATAGGGTTGCTATGAATCACAAGCGACTCGATGGCACATAACAGCAACAATAATTTCTGTTAACCATAAAATAGTAATTTCCTAGTTCCAAGCAGTAGGGTTGTTTTCAGATAGTATTTGTTCCAAACATCCTTTGAGCCCAAGGTTAAAACTGTGTGACAGGCTTATTATCACTTCCCAAAGAGATTGACAGCTTGGCATATTTGTTCCCATTCCAAGAAGGGTGACCCAATAGAGTGTGGAAATTCTAGAACGATATCATTGATTTCACATGCAAGCAAGATTCTGCTGAAGATCATCCAAAAAACGACTGGAACAGCACATCAGCAGAGAACTGCCAGAAGTCCAGGCTGGGTTTAGAAGGGATCGTGGTACTAGGGATATTGTAGCTGATGTTAGATGAATCTTAGCTGAAAGCAGGGAATACCAGAAGAATGTATATCTGTGTTTCATTGATTATGCAAAAGAGTTTGACTGTGTGCATCATAACAAACTGTGGCTGACTCTGAGAAGAATGGGAATCCCAGAACACTTGATCGTTCTAATGCAAAACCTATACTTGGACCAAGAGGCAGTTGTCAGAACAGAGCAAGGAAACACTGCATGGTTCAAAATTGGGAAAGGCGTATGCCAGGGATGTGTCCTATCCATACCTTTTCAACCTGTATGAAGAACAGATTATCCAAGAGGCTGGGCTCTATGAGGAGAAGTGTGGCATCAGGATTGGTGGAAGATCTATTAACAATCTCCATTATGCAGATGACACAACCCTGCTTGCTGAAACTGAGGAGGACCTCATGCACTTACTGCAGAGGGTCAAGGACTGCAGCCTTCAGTATGGATTGAAGCTCAATGTCAAGAAGACAAAGATTCTCACCACTGGACCAATTGGCAGCATCAGGATGGATGGTGAAGAGACTGAGACTGTTAATAACTTTAGTCTGCTTGGCTCCACGGTCAACACTCTTGGCACCAGTAGCCAGGAAATAAAAAAAATGTATTGTGATGGGAAAGTCTGCTGTTAGGGACCTTTCCAGGGTACTGAAGAGCAATGGTGTCACTCTGGAGTCTAAGGTGTATCTGATAGAGGCTGTGGTCTTTGCAATCACTTGTTATGCATCAGAGAGTTGGACAATGACTAAGGAGGATAGAAGGAGGCTTGATGTCTTTGAGCTGTGGTGCTGGAGAACAGTATTGAATGTACCATGGACTGCCAAGAAAACAGATTCATCCTGGAGAGGGTTAAACCAGGCTGCTCCTTGGAGGCAAGGATTCTGAGGCTTTGTCTGACATACTTTGGACATGTTGTAAGGAGGGAGAGGTCCTTGGAGAGGACATCATGCTTGGGAGGGTGGAGGGATAGCACAGGAGGGGAAGACCCTCTATGAGATGGATTGATTCGGTGACTGGGGTAATCGGGATTGGTGTATCAGAGGCAGTGTGATTGGCACAGGATAGAGCAGGGTTTAGGGCTGTTGTACATAGGGTCGCTATGCGTCGCAAGCAACTGTACAGCACATAACAACAACAACAAAGAGACTACTTTCCAACATGGCATTAAAAAGAGGCAACTTGGAAATTTCATTGCATCTTTTGGAAAGGAGTAATTTTATTCTCTTCAACCTCATCTTTGTTCTAGACATATTATGGGACTTTGTTTCTAGGGCGCTAATATCTTTGTCCAGCTTTCCTTTTCAGTCTTCAAATAACAGAAGTAGATACAGAGGATTAGGTACAGAAAATGTATTTATCTGAAAGCTAGTAGTGAAAATGGTTTATGTGGTGAATGGTACTCTTCTACTTAGTTTGGACATTTGAAAACCAAGCAAGAATGTTATCAAGTGGACAGGATGATGATGTCAGTTTAGATAGGGTGTTAGTGGTTTGCTCTGTGGCTACAAACAGACACTGTTTCCAAATAGAAGAATGCATCCATTGAGCTCCTGGTTTATGGAAACAGATAAAGTCCTCTGCTATTGACTTACAGGTGATAAGTCGAATGTACTCAGTAATGTCTTAGGGAAAGACCCAGTGGTTACCTCTGAGTAACCAGCCAGCCCTGGACAGCACTGTGGAGCACAGCTCCACTCTGAGAAGTGTGGGTCCGTATAAGTTGGAGCCATCTCAGTATCAACTCTATTTTTCTCAATCTATCGGGCAATTTCACAGATGTAGGGTTCTAAGGCTTCTCAGCAGGGTATGTGAATTTGTTTCTAAAATAATATTGTTCTTTGTTCATCACTGGATCTTTTTCTTTACCCAGTGTCCCTATAAGAGACTGTGTGAAGATCTAATTCTCCCCAGAGCACCTTTCCATCCAGAAGGACTTTGCTGACGTGAATGAACTTGACAAGCCCAGTGATGCCCTTGAAGCTGGGACAGGCCCTGGTCCAGGTGCCACCACTGGTAAAGGCAGAGGACCCCCCACTCCCTGGACCATCTGCTGCCCCTCAAGGGGAACTCTCCAGCTCTGAAGCTGCCTGGCAGCTTTTCAGAGGTTTTCAGTACCAAGTTCTGTCTGGGCCCCATGAGACCCTGAGGCAACTTCGGAAGCTCTGTTTCCAGTGGCTGCAGCCAGAGGTTCACAGCAAAGAGCAGATCCTGGAGCTTCTCATATTGGAGCAGTTCCTCACCATCCTGCCTGGAGAGATCCAGATGTGGGTGCGCACACAGCGTCCCAGCAGTGGAGAGGAGGCTGTGACTTTAGTGGAGAGCTTGAAGGGCGATCCCCGGAGACTGTGGCAGTGGGTAAGCAGAAGGTATTGGGATCTGGGGTCCAGTTGGGGTGTCCTCCTGCCTCATCTAGGGCTCTGTGTGCCTGTCAGGGCCCTTACTGGTGCAAATTATTTATTCTTGACCAAAAGGTTGGTGGTTTGAACGCAGTAAATCACATCATTAGAAGGAAGATCTTGTCATCTACTTTCCATGCAGTTTATTGCTAAGAAAACGTTAAAGAGCACCTCTGCTCATGGTGTTGCTTTGAGTTGGGATGAACCCTTGCATGGCTGCTTTGTTTTTCCTTTGTGTGTTAGTAACTGTCTGCACTCTTAGCTGCTAGAAATCCCATTACTTGTGCCCAAGGACTGTCCTGAAATCTGTTGTACAAGATTGACTTCATGTTTTCAGAAATCCTGAAATCATTCAGTAACTAATAATATATGGTCTTTAGATCCGCAGCCAGGTTCTGGGACAGGAAAGGTCACCTGAGGAAGTAAAATTTGCAAGCTGCCAAGTGAAGGAGGCAGAGGCCAGTCCTGAAGTGGTGTGTCAGGAGCTGGGACTTCAGAATTCAATCACAAGGCCTGGAGAGCATCTCAGCCACATCATCAAAGAGGAAGCTGACACTAAGCCAGAATTAGGTGAGGGCCAGTTCCTATTCAGAGAGGGTGGGGCCTTCTTGGAAAAAATTTGGGTTCCTGGCTGTCTGAGTTGAAAATGTGTTCAAATTGAGTTCCCTAGGAAGTTTTGGGTCAAGGTTGATGATCACAAGTCATTCTGATTTGGAGACTCAGTATTCTACATTTTAACTCCTTTATATCCACTTTGGATCATTTGGATTTTGGACTTGAACAAGGAAGGGAGAGAATACGTGGGTGAGGCTTTTTGGGATGTTAGAAGGATTTAGACTTTGTTAATGATACAAGTACAAATCTTGAAATTGAGGATGAAAGTATATGGTCTAATTTGCCAACTTTTTTCCTTCTTTTTTTTTAAAAAAAAATCGATACCTTCTGGGAAATGGCTGAGGGGGACATCTAGATAATTAAAAGTTCCTCTTTCTCACTTAAGTGCTGTTATTTAAGTTGATTTTGGTTTTATTCTGTATATTTTTGTGCCCCTTCGAAAATTGTCTAGTTGTGTTTCTCTTTAATATATTATCAAAAAAGACCAGTCACTTAATAAGGAAAAAAAACCCAGTGGAGTTTATTATTTGTGGAGTGGTTAATAGAGGTCCTATGGACCTTGATTTGATGCTCAGAAATTCTTCCCAGGTCAAGAGTACAAAACGTAATCTGGAATGCAAGGAAGCTCATATAGTGCCAGGCTTTCAGTATAGATGATTAATTTTACCCCCTTGCTCACTGATGTTCTCTTGGTGAAGAGTCCATTTTTTATGATGCTCTTTACTTTGCATATGAAGGAGAAAACAGGGTATAAAATTTACTGCAGTGTTTCAGATCTTCTTTCTTATTTTAGGAGACAGACAGGAGAATGGCAAAGAGAATCTAAACTTGGAAACCTGTGGGGATCAAAAGCCTCCAGATGCCCCTTGTCCCATCTCAGGAGAAGCCCCTCCTCAGGGGTCTTTGAGTGGATTCTTTGGTGAAGATGAACAAAGATGCTTTGGAGGAGATTCTCTCTCTAAGTTACAGGGACACCTCCAAGGTGAGGAGAGAGAGGAGCAGCTTTCTCTTCAGGAAAAGGTTCCTGGGAAACAGCAAGAACAGCCTGTGCCTGATTCTCACCCAAGAGACTTGTCTGTGCTGTTGTTCAAAGAGAAGAAAGAGGCCCCCCAGAAGGACCAGCTGAGACCTCCCATGATCCAGAAGCTCTCCACCTACAGAGAGTGTGGGGAAAGCTTCCACAGGAATTCTCAATTTTTGTTTGATCAGAAAACTCATACTGGAAAGATATATTTTCAGTGCCCTACCTGCAAAAAAGAATTTCTGCAGCAGTCACACTTTGTGAAGCATCTGAGAATCCACACAGGGGAGAAGACTTGGAAGTGTGATCACTGTGGAAAAGGCTTCAGGGACTTTTCTGAATTATGCCACCATGAGAAAATCCACACAGGAGAGAAACTCTATAAATGTCCTGTCTGTGAGAAGATTTTCCTCCACAAGTCCTACTTTAGTAGACACCAGTGGGCACACACAGGAGAGAAACCCTATAAATGTCCTCTCTGTCAAAAGAGTTTCAGCTATAGATCCACCTTAAAAAGACACCAGCAGGTCCACACAGGAGAGAAAACCCATAAATGTGCTCTCTGTGAAAAGAGTTTCAGTTACAAATCCAGCTTAAAAAGACACCAGGAGGTCCACACAGGAGAGAAACCCTATAAATGTTTTATCTGTGAAAAGAGTTTCATTAGGAAGTCCACCTTAAGCATACACCAGTGGGTCCACTCTGGAGAGAAACCCCATAAATGTCCTATCTGTGAGAAAAGGTTCCTTTGGCAGTCCACCTTAATTAGACACCAACAGGTCCACATGGCAGAGGAACCCTATAAATGTATTCTCTGTGAGAAAAGTTTCACCAACAGTTCAAGTTTTTTAAAACACCACAGAATCCATACAGGAAAGAAAGCTTATAAATGCCCCCACTGCAAAAAAGTTTTCTTTAATAAATCCAACCTTCTTAGACATCAAAGAGTCCACATAACAGAGTAACCTTGTAACTGAACCTGCTATGTCAAAAGTTTCAGCAGAATCTTAAGTTTTGTTAGACATTGGAGATCCCATCTGGGGAACATATCCTCTCAATAGCCAGAATCTTTTAGCCCTTGTTTGTGTCTTGTTCCAGTGACAAATACTGAGCTTTTGGAATCACCTGAAGAATTACATTTGTTCTATCTTATCTATTTTCATGGATTGAAAAGGAAGAACCTTGGAAGTCCAAGATTGGGCTCCTGGAATGAACATACTGCTTGCTTTATGTCTCCTAACAGCACTGGCCACAGGAATAACACCAGCTAAGTTCTTAACTAGAATTCCAGTGCATCACTTTCTGATGTAGAGCCCAAGCAGATATAGACTTCTAGTGAGCTCATGTATGCTCTTGACATGGGTACAATGTGTATGTGATATGCCTTTTCGTCAAATAAACTTGGTAGAGTCACTCCTCTTATTGTTGTTGGTAATAATCTTCATTGATTCACATTGAAAATGTGTGTGTGACCCTCCACCTTTCCAAGCATGATCTCCCTCTCCAAGGACTAGCCTATCTTAGCAACATGCCCAAATATGTGATCCCAAACTTTGTCATCTTTGTCTCTAAGGAGCACTCTGGTTGCATTTTCTCCAAAACATATCTGTTCTTTTGGCGGTCCATTCAGTTCTCTTCTCCAACACCACAACTCAATAGAATCAATTCTTCTTCTGTCATCCTTATTCATTGTCCAGCTCTTAGATGCATAGCAAACAATTGAAAAGACCATGGCCTGGATCAGGTACACCTTAGTCTCTAGATAGACAATTGTTTCTCTTTAGCACTCTGGCAAGGTCACTGAAAGCAGACTTTCCTAAAGCAGCTCATCATTTGATTCCTTGACTACTAGTGCCAAGAGTGTGGATCCATGCAAGATGAAATTGTTAACATCAATCTTTCCTCAATCTGTCATGATGTTGCCAGTTAGCCTACTGCCTTTATGTTCTTGATACTGAAAA
Source organism: Elephantulus edwardii (assembly GCF_000299155.1). Lineage (NCBI taxonomy): Eukaryota > Metazoa > Chordata > Mammalia > Macroscelidea > Macroscelididae > Elephantulus > Elephantulus edwardii. Next base: position 933,977 of record NW_006399983.1, read on the forward strand.
GTAATTAATATTGAAGGCTGCAGCCCTTGACCTTCTGCAGTAAATGTTCCAAGTCCTCCTCAGCTTCAGGGAGCAAGGTGGTGTTATCTGCATAAAGCAGGTTGTTGATAAGTCTTCTTTTGATTCTGATGCCATATCCTTCTTAATATAAGTCCAGCCTCCCAGGTGATCTGCATATAGATTAAAAGGTGTGGAGAAAGGCTACATCCCTGATGCATTCCTTTCTTAATTTTGAACCGTGTAATGTTCCCTTGTTCTGTTAGTACAGCAGCTTCCTGGTCTAAATATAGGTTTCCCATGAGCACAGTCAAGTGTTCTGGAAATCCCATTCTACTAAATGTTAGTCACAATTTGTTGTGATCAGCACGGTCAAATGCCTTTGCATAGTCAAGAAAACACGAATAGAGATCCTTCCAGTGCTCAATGCTCAAAGTCCAGCTAATATTGGCAATGATATCCTAGTGCCATGGCCTCTTCTAAATCTTGCTTGCATTTCTGGCAGTTCTCTATCAACATGCTGTTTTAGTCATTTTTGGATGATCTTCACCAAGATTTTGCATCCATGTGATATTAGTGATATTCAATGATTTCCACATTCTGCAGGATAACTAGTAAGATGTGTGTAAAAGTCCAAAGGGGGGAAAGGAGGGGACATACAGGAGGGTAGAAGTTTGTGGAAGGGGATCCCTGGATGGCAGAGTTTGGTGGGCTGAATCATGGGGTGAAGAAATTAAGAAAGGTCCAATGGGGACCTGAACACACTGTGTAGTAATGGCAATGGCCTATTTGGATTTTGGAGGACTCATATGCATATCTTGGAATATTGTGAGCTCCAATCCATAAAGTTCCTCAAAAGACAACTGTTAGAATGGGGACCCGAGCAACAGCAGGCTATGGCTAAAACACAGAAAGCAGTCCAACTCTCTTTGCCTCTGGGTCCTTATAATCTACATTCAGATATGATTCTCGAGATGTCAGCCACCGGTGCTTATGCAGATTAGAGTTTATGGCAAAAACCTGAGAAGACTGCCCTGTGTTGTTCATTAAAATTCTGGACAAGGCAGTTCCCTGGTGCTGTTGCATCATACATGTCATTTGAAAGATGATTATTTGCCTGCTATTGGGCACTGGTTGGAACTGCTTCAATGACAGGACAGATTATTATGAGACTTAAAATACCCATCATGTTGTGAGAGATGCTCTCATAATACAGCTTGCTTGGATCCACAATCAACACTCTTAACACTAACAGTAAGGAAATCAAAAGATACGTTGCATTGAGAAAATCTTCTGTCATGAACCTCTGCAGAGTGCTGAAGAGCAACGATGTCAGTCTAGAGACAAAGGTGTGCCTAATCTAGGCCATGGTCTTCTCAATTGTTATGCTTCAGAGAGTTGAACAATGACAAAGGATGACAGAAGAAGAATAGCCTTTGAGCTGTGGTGCTGGAGAAGAGTCTTGAACATACCATAGACTGTCAAGAAAACAAATAGTTCTGTCTTGGAGAGGGAGAAACTAAGTCTCTCCTTGGAGGCTAGGATTTTGAAGTTCCCTCTCACTTACTCTGGGCATGGGGCCAGGAGAGACCAGTCCTTGGAGAAGGACATCATGCTTGGAAGGGTGAACATACCGCGCAGGAGAGGAAGACCCTGAATGAGATGAATTGATACAGTAACTGGGGCAATGGGGGTTGGTGTGTCAGAATTAGTGAGACTGGCTCAGGACAGGGAAGGGTTCAGAGCTGCTATACATCGGGTTGCTATGCATCACAAATGACTCAGCAGCACATAACAGTAAGATACTATGACAGGTTTAGAAGCAAGAGTGGCATCCACTTTCTAAACAACATGCCTCTGGAAACTCTATGAACTTTGATAGAGGGGTTTCAGGCCTTTTGTTCTTAGTGTCCCTATGAGTCGTGCTCAACTCAAAGGCAATCAACAACTTATAAAGATGGTGCTCCAGAGTGTGTTACTTACCTCGACTGTTAGCTTGTCGGGGACGGTAACCAGAACCCGCTGTCCACACCTGTCCTTCCTTTCTAACCCGTAGTCAGAATGCGTGAGTGCATCTCCATCCACGTTGGCCAGGTTGGTGCCCAGATTGGCAATACCTGCTGGGAGCTCTACTGTCTGGAGCATGGCATCCAGCCCAATGGCCAGATGCCAAGCGACAAGACCATTGGGGGAGGAGATGACTCCTTCAACAACTTCTTCAGTGAGACTGGTGCTGGCAAACATGTGCCCAGGGTGGTGTTTGTAGACCTGGAACCCACAGTCATTGATGAAGTTTGCACTGGCACCTATCGCCAGCTTTTCCACCCTGAGCAGCTTATCACAGGCAAGGAAGATGCTGCCAATAACTATGCCCGTGGACACTACACCATCAGCAAGGAGATCATTGACCTCATCTTGGACTGAATAAGAAAACTGGATGACCAGTCAGTGCACAGGTCTCCAGGGCTTCTTGATTTTCCACAGCTTTGGTGGGGGGACTGGTTCTGGCTTCACATCCCTGCTGATGGAACACCTATCTGTTGATTATGGCAAGAAGTCCAAACTGGAGTTCTCCATTTACCTAGCCACCCAGGTTTCCACAGCTGTGGTTGAGCCCTACAACTCCATTCTCACCACCCACACCACCCTGGAGCACTCAGATTGTGCCATCAAGGTAGACAATGAGGTCATCTATGACATCTGCCACAGAAACTTTGATATTGAACGCCCAACCTACACTAACCTTAACCACCTATTAGATTGTGTCCTCTATCATTGCTTCCCTCAGATCTGATGGTGCCCTGAATGTCGATCTGACAGAATTCCAGACCACCTTGGTGCCCTATCCCCGCATCCACTTCCGTCTGGCCACATACACCCCTGTTATCTCTGCTAAGAAAGCTTACCATGAACAACTTTCTGTAGCAGAGATTACCAATGCTTGCTTTGAGCCAGCCAACCAAATGGTAAAATGTGACCCTCGCCATGGTAAATACATGGCTTGCTGCCTGTTGTACCGTGGTGATGTGATTTCCAAAGATGTCAATGCTGCCATTGCCACCATCAAGACCAAACACAGCATCCAATTTGTAGATTGGTGACCCGCTGGCTTCAAGGTTGATATTAATTACCCAACCTCCCACTGTGGTGCCTGGTGGAGACCTGGCCAAGGTGCAGCAAGCTGTGTGCATGCTTAGCAACACCACAGCCATTGCTGAGGCCTGGCCTCGCCTGGACCACAAGTTTGATCTGATGTATGCCAAGCATGCTTTTGTTCACTGGTACGTGGTTGAGGGGATGGAGAAAGGAGAGTTTTCTGAGTCCCGTGAGGACATGGCTGCCCTTTAGAAGGATTATGAGGAGGTGGGTGTGTATTCTCTTGAAGGAGAGGACAAGAAGAAGGAGAAGAGTACTAATTCCTTTCAGCCCTTTAGCATATCACACTCAGAAATGACAAAGCTTTCTGGCTAGATTGTCTCTATCAATGTAATCATGTCTAATTTTTCCATGTGTTCCTGTAAGATTTTTTCCATCATGTCTCAAAGTAAAAAAAAAAAAAAGATGGTGCCCAAAACAGTTCTGTGATAAAAGGGTAATGATACATCTAGGAACAAGCCATCAAGGGAATGCATGAAGGCACCCACCATATCCACAAGCAAATAGCCTCTTTTCTCATTAATCCTACACTAGAATCTCTAAAGAGGCTTCTAGAGTCTATTGACACATGGGTAGTGTCCTGTGAACAACTTCCTGCTGATCAGCAAAGGGCTGCTTAGTTCACAGATAGTTCCAAGGTAAGTGGGCACCATTTACTATGGAAAGTCACCACACGAAGGCCAGTAGATGGCAAGACCCTGATTGAGGAAGTCAAGAACAGATCGACACAATGGGCTGAATTGCATTCTGTCTTCCTACCAGTGACTAGGAATTGGGCAATGGTGAGTTTCAATTTTTACTGATTCGTGGGCTTAGCCATTTGGGCAGGCAAGTGGGCCATTGAAAACTGGAGTATTAAAAAGAACACCAATGTGGGGCATAGACCCATAGAGAGCACTCTGGAAATTTAGGGGACACATTAGAATTGGTAATTCAGATGACACAACCTTGCTTGCTGAAACTAAGGAGAACCAAAGCATTTGCTGCAGAAGGTCAAGGACTGTAGTCCTCAATATGGATTGAAGCTCAACATCAAGAAAACAAAGATTTTCACCACTGGGCCAATTGTTAGCATCACAATAGGTGGAGAAGAGATTGAGGTTGTTAACAATTACAGCTCTCTTGGCACCAGTAGTCAGGAAGTCAAAAGATTAATTGCACTGGGAAAATCTGCCGTCAGAGACCTCTCCAGAGTACTGAGAAGCAATGGCATCATTCCAGAGACTAAAATGCACCCGATCCGGTCCATGATCTTTGCAATTACTTGCTATGCATCAGAGAGCTGGATAATGACTAAGGATGATGAGAAGAATTAATGATTTTGAGTTGTTGTTGAGGTGCTAGAGAAGAGTTTTGCACATACCTCCAAGAAAACAAACAGATCTGTCTTGGAGAGGGTGAAACAAGTTTCTCCTTGGGAGGCTAAGATTTTAAAGCTCCATCTAACATACTTTGGGCACGTTGCCAGGAGGGACCAGTCCTTGCTGAAGGACATCATGCTTGGAAGGGTGGAGGGACAGTGCAGAAGAGGAAGACCCCAGGTGAGATGGATTGATACAGTAACTGAGATAATGAGGGTAGATGTGTCAGAGTCAGAACTGGCTCAGGATAGGACAGGCTTTAGAGCTGTTGTACATAGGATTGCTATGAGTTGCACGTGACTTGATGCAGATAACAACAACATGATAGTACACTTCTCCAACACCACCACTCAAGGACACCAATTCTTTTGTGTCATCCTTATTAATTTCCCAGATCTCAGATGCTTAGCAACTGATTAAAAAGACTATGGCCTGAATCAGGCATATCATAGTCCTCAAAATAATATCATTGCTTCTCAATAATTTGGAGAGGTACATGCTGGAGCAGACTTTCCCATCCATCGCAATACGTTTTTTTATTTCCTGGCTACTAGTGCCAAGAGTGTTGACCGTGGAGCCAAGCAGACTAAAGTTAACATCACCTATCATTTCAGTGGTGAGGATTTTTGTTTTCTTGATGTTGAGTTGCAATCCATATTAAAAGCTGTATTCTTTCATCTTCTGCAACAAGTGCTTCAAGTCATCCTCACTTTCAGCAATCAAGGTTGTCATCAGCAAAATATAGATTATTAATGAGTCCTCCTCTGATCCTGGTTCCACATTTTTCTTCGTAAAGACTAGATTCTCAAATTCACTGAGTGTACTGTTTGAACAGGAATGTAGAGAGGATACAACTCTGATACACACATTTCTGAATCTTAAACCATGTAGTGTTCCCTTGCTCTGTTCACCCAGCAGTCCTTTGGTCTTAGATATAGGTTTAGAAGAGCACAATAACGTGTTTTGGGGTTCCCTTCTAATTTGTTGTGGTCCACATAGTAAAATGCCTTTGCATACCCAATAAAGCATAAATAGACATTCTTCTGGTATTCTTTTTTTAAGGTTAAAAATACTTTATTCATCTTTGTATGCTTTGTTTGGCAAGTCTGGGAGCTAAGTTAATGTCATATAAAACTTACCATAAAACTTCTCATGAGAGGTATGGAATAAATCAACATACCTGTTAGTAAAAGAATCACATTTTCCCTGCTGTCAGTGTTTTGGAAGATTGGCCATCCACTTCAAAAATATAACAGGCCTTCAAAAACTCTTAAGTACAATAAAGTACACAAAGAATAACAGATATGACAACTGAGGCTGAACCCTCAAATTTGGAAACACAGAGGAGGAGGACCAGTTGTAAGGAGAAACTAGTGATTGGAACGTTGAATGTGAGAAGCTTTAATGTAGGAAAACTGGACATTGTTAAGAAATAAATGAACACATAAATATTAACACATTAGATATTGATGAAATGAGGTGGATTGGCATGGGACACTTTGAATAAGACGATCATGCTGGAGATGAAAAGGTGAGAAAAAAATGTGGTCACTTTCATAGTTATAATGCCATTTCTAGACCCATCTTGAAATGCAACGTTCTGAGTGACAGGATAATATCCATATGCATACAAGGAAGACCTGTATTCAAGCAAAGTTAAATTATCAGTAATTAACATCCATTTTCAGCTAGTTAAAGGAATGTCCACAAACCTGTTATCTCTGCAAAACAGGGTATATTGAAGCTTGAAAGCCTGAACATTTATTCTGAAAAAGAATATCTACTGTACCTATTTCCTATCCCCTTTGTTAACAAAAAAAGTCTGCCAGCTTCAAATATAAATGCCAAGTATTGGAATTATGTGATGTTGGGCTGAATATAAATTTACTGTTCTAATTCTAAACTTCATTTTACAATTCAGACCTCAAAAGATTTAAAACAATGCAATTTTTTACTTGAAAACAAGAGAATTAATACAAAATTATTCAAATGATTAAAGACAAAACAAAAAAAAATCCTCCAGCTAATTTCTAAGCAATGATAGATGAAGAGGTATCTTTTCTGCGTGGTAAAATTTACTCTCCAAAACAACTATGAGATATCATCTCACCCCAGTAAGAATAGCAAAATATAACAGAACAGCAAGCAACAAATGCTGGCGAGGATGTGGAGAAACTGGAACTCTTATTCACTGTTTGTGGGAATGTAAGATGGTGCAACCATTGTGGGAGGTGGTGTGGCTCTTTCTCAAAAAATTGCAAATAGAGATACCATTTGACCCAGCAATCCCATTACTGGGACTATACCCCAGAGAGACCATGTCTGCCATCCAAGCTGATATATGCACACCCATGTTTATTGCAGCTTTGTTTACAGTAGCAAAGAGTTGGAAGCAGCCTAAGGGCCCATCAACAAACGAATAGATAGAGAAGCTGTGGTATATCCACACAATGGAATACTACGCAGCATTGAAAAACAAGGAACTCATGCAATATTATTCAAAGTGGGTGACCCTGGAGGACATTATGCTGAGTGAAATATCTCAGTCACAAAGGGACAAATACTGCATGGTGCCACTGTTGTAGAATGGGTCTGACATCAGGGTGGGGGTATGACAGAAAAAACTGGATAAATCATGTATATTGTATTGAAACGGATGAGGGAAAGAACAGATTAGAAGTGATATATGATTGAGTATTATGGTTAGCACAGGAATCCAGAATTAAGGTTGCATAGAGAAGTGTACTCTGGGTGGGGGGTGAAGGGACGTGGGAATTGTATACTAATGAAGGAATTTTTTTTTTTTTTTTTTTTTTCTCTCTCTTTGGAGGGGGAAGCGAGCTGGTGGGGAGGGGTGGGCAGGGAGAAAATTGCGGCAATGAATGAATGGAAATCCAAAACCTCTGTAAAAAAAAATAAAAAATGTAAAAAAATTTACTCTCAAATATATTCATTTAATTTACTCATGCTTCTGTTAAAAATTCAGATTATTTAAAAACTGTATAAACATTACAATAACAGATGATAAGTTCTGTTAAAATTGGAGGAATATGGGGATAGTTCACCTCTTAACCTGATAAAATTTCAAATATGTGTATTGTGATGTTCTTATTATGTGCCATTGAATTGACTCCACCTTAGAGCACAAGAGCTCTAGACCCTGCCCTTCCTGAGCCAATCTCAGTGCCTCTGACACACCTACCCCCATTAACCTAGTTACTCTGTCAATCTATCTCATCCAAGGTCTTCCTCTATTGCGATGACCTTCTACCTTTCCACACATGATGTCCTTCTTTAAGGACTGGTCCTTCCTGGCAACATGCCCACCATATGCCAGATGGAGTTTCACAAATATTGCTTTCAAGGAGCAACCTGGTTTCATTATCACCAGGTTTGTTGTCTTGGCAGTCCATAGTGTATATTCTACACTGTGCTCCAGGAACACAATTCAAAGATATCATTTCATCTTCTGTCATCCGAGGTCCTTTAATTTTATTACTGACATCATTGCTCTTCAGCACTCTGGAGAGATCCCTGACACCAGTCTTTCCCCAATGCAACTCTTCTTTTGATTTCCTGACTGCTGCTGCCAAGAATGTTGATTGTGGAATCAAGCAAACCGAAATTGTTAACAATCTTAATCTCTTCTCCATCCAAAATGATCCTGCCAATTGACCAGGAAGAGAGAATCTTTGTTTTCTTGATGTTTAGCTTCAATCCATATTGAAGGCTGTAGTCCTTGACTTTCTGCAGCAAATCCTTCAGGTCCTCCTCAGTTTTGGCAAGCAAGGTCATGTCATATACATAAAGTAGGTTGTTGATGAGTCCTATCAATCCTGATGACATATTCCTCCTCAAAAAGTCCAGCCTTCTGAGAAAGGACATATCCCTGACATGCTCCTTTCTTGATCTTGAACCACGCAGTGTTTCTTTGTTCTGTTCTGACAAGTGCTTCCTAGTCTAAGTATAGATTTTACATAAGTATAATCAAGTGTTCTGGAATACCCATTCTTCTCAATGTTAGCCACAATTTGTTGTGAGCCACACAGTCAAATGCCATTGCATGGTCAACAAAGTATAAATAGATATTTTTCTGGTACTCTTTGCTAAAACCCATCTGACATTGGCAATGAGATAGCTGCTGCCATGGCCTCATCTAAATCCTGTTGAATTTCTGGCCATTCTCTGTGTATTCTCCTTATCTTTTTTCCATGATCTACAGAGTATTTTGTCCGTATGTGACATTGCTGATGTTTTATTATTTTCACATTCTGTTATATCTCCTTTTTTGGGAATGGGAACAAATATGGATCTCTATCAGTCAGTTGGCCAAACAGTTGTCCTCAAAATTTTCTGGTTTAGAACTTGTAAGTACGTTCTATGCAAGGACTACATCCCTTTTTAAAAAGTTTGTGTGGTGTACTGTCAAACTGGATCTGACTGGTACAGGAGGAGGTTGCCCTTCCTTCTCCACCAGAGCATTTGATGGATTTGGACCTCATACCTCTGGGTTTGCAGTGCAGTTTCTCACCACTAGGCCACCACAGCTCCCTAAGGACTACATCTCTTAGTTAAAACAGGTCATTTGGTACCCCATCAATTCCTAGGGCCTTATTTTTGCCATGCCTGCAGAGCAGATTCACCTTCTTCCTTCATTACCTTTGGCTTCTCCTCATATGATACTTCCCGAAATTTTTCAATGTCAGCCAACTCTTTCTGGTAGAGCGGCTCAACGTTTGGTTTGTTTTGATGGGTTATTGAAGATTTCCCCCTTAGACTCCTTCAGTATCACAACTTGAGGCTTGATTTTTCTTTTTCCTGGTTTTTTTTCCAGCCTGAGAAATGCTGAGCCAGTTCTTCCCATTTTATTCTCCAATTGCAGTTCTCTGCACATTCCATTATAATACTTTTCTCAGTCTTCTTGAACTACCATTTGAAATCTTATGTTCAGCTCTTTTATGTTAGCAACTTTTGCCTTTACTTCAACAACTTTTCCTTTTGTACTCTAAGACAGAACTTAAAATTATCTTTGTAACTAGGAATGTGATATAGCATTGTATAATGTGTGATTGTCTGATTCAAAGTGGCCAATGCCAGTTCATATCATCTTATTAATGCGTAGATTGTGGATCTTCCTAGAACTCCTTTACTGTGCACATATAGAATTGTTGTTGTTGTTGTTGTGTACAGTCAAGTCAGAACCGACGCATAGCTGACCCTCCAGGGAGTTTTAAGAGAGAGTAAATCGCATGGGAGAAGAGAAGATTATCCATCCTTCTCTCACGGAGCAGCTGGTGGATTCAACCATGTGAAAAAAAGATTTCAGTGCAGTTTCTTAGCACTAGGCCACCAGAACTTATTTAGAATTGGTGTTGTTGCTGTTATGTGCTGTCGAGTTGCTTGAGACGCATTATTGTTGTTGTTGTTATGTGCCGTCGAGTCGTTTGCGACTCATAGCGACCCTATGCACAACAGCCCTAAACCCTGCTCTATCCTGCGCCAACCGCATTGCCTCTGACACACCCATCCCGATTACTCCAGTCACGGAATCAATCCATCTCATAGAGGGTCTTCCCCTCCTGCACTTTCCTTCTACTCTACCCAGCATGATGTCCCTCTCCAAAGACCTGTCTCTCCTTGCAACATGTCCAAAGTATGTCAGACAAAGCCCCAGAATCTTTGCCTCCAAGGAGTAGCCTAGTTTAATCCTCTCTAGGATGAATCTGTTTGTTTTCTTGGCAGTCCATGGTACATTCAATACTCTTCTGCAGCACCACAGCTCAAAGGTGTCAATTCTCCTTCTGTCCTCCCTAGTCATTGTCCAGCTCTCTGATGCCTAACAAGTGATTGCAAAGACCATGGCCTGTATCAGGCGCACCTTCATCTCCAAAGAGACACCATTGCTCTTGATTACTTTAGAGAGGTCCCTAACAGCAGTCTTTCCCATCGCAATACTTTTTTTATTTCCTGGCTGCTGGTGCCAAGAGTGTTGGCTGTGGAGCCGAGCAAACTGAAGCTGTGAACAATCTTAATCTCTTCGCCATCCATTCTGATGCTACCAATTGGCCCAGTGGTGAGAATCTTTGTCTTCTTGACACTGAGCCTCAGTCCATACTGAAGGCTGCAGTCCTTGACCCTCTGCAGTAAGTGCATGAGGTCCTCCTCAGTTTCAGCGAGCAAGGTTGTGTCATCTGTTGAGACACATAGAGACCCTATATACAACAGCTCTGAATCCAGCTCTATCCTGAGCCATCCTTACTGTCTTTGACACACTTACCCCTATTACCTCAGTCACTGAGTCACTCCATCTCATCAAGGGTCTTCCCCTCCTGCGCCATCACTCCACCCTCCCAAGCATAATGTCTCTGTCCAAGGACTCGTCCTTCCTTGCCACATGCCCAAATTATGTCAGACGGAGCTTCAGAATCCTTGTCTCCAAGGAGCAGCCTGGTTGCAGACTCTCCAGGATGAACTTGTTTGTTCTGTTTGCAGTCCATAATATACTCAATACTCTCCAGCACTACAGCTCAAATACATCAATTCTCCTTCTATCATCCCTAGCCATTGTCCATAGTATAATATGCATAGTATGTAATTGTGAAGACCAGGGCCAGGATCAGGCACGCCTTAGTCTCTACACTGACATCATTGCTCTTCAGTACTCTGGAGATGTCTCCGACAGCAGACTTCCCCAATGCAATTAGTCTTTTGATTTCCCGGCTGCTGGTACCAAGACTGTTGATTGTGGAGCCAAGCAAACTAAAGCTGTTAACAATCTCAATCTCCACCATCCATCATGATGCTGCTAATCAGCCCAGTGGTGAGAATCTTTGATTCCTTTCTTTTATTTTTTTTTAGACCTGAAAACTTTAGGATCAATTTGTGTGAGGTACATTCTGACATTGAAAACAGCTGTAGTTCAGGAATGTGGGTTAGTGATTCCCCACAGCCCAACAGCAGACACGCATTATACCTCCCCAAAAGCAAGCTTTTAAAAATTAATTTTTAAGACATTGTTAAATTGACAATTTTCCAACTATACATTCTCAAAGTTACAGCCTTTATCAGTATTATACTCAAAATACAGTATAGGAATATATACAGTGACATTAATTCTTGCCATCATACTAAGTCATAAAGGGGGGGGGAGTACTGTGGAATTTAGTAAGCATATTAAGTACTTCAATATTCAAGAGGTATTGATATTATGCCCAGAGACCAGTACCAACATTTTAACCAAAATAAGAACAGACAATAGTATTGTCTAGTTTTTATTTCAGTCATAAATTTGTCTGCAATCCTGCTAACCTTGGAGAAAAGTAAAACATGGAACCCAAAGAACTGTAGCAAGAGCACAAAGATTAAAAGGTACTGCAAGCACACTGGGGGTCGCAGGATGATCTCTGGAGCTATAAAAGGAATGATGTGGTGATTAAGAGAAAACATGAAATACAGATCATAATTAGAGTTGTCCACAATCAGCAATGGTGATCTTCTTGCTGGTCTTGCCATTCCTGGACCCGAAGCGCTCCATGGCTTCCACAATGTTCATGCCTTCTTTCATCTTGCCAATGTCTACATGCTTGCCATCCAACCATTCAGTCTTAGCAGTACAGATAAAAAACTGGGAACCGTTTGTACTGGGTCCAGCATTTGCCATGGACAGGATGCCAGGACCCGTGTGCTTCAGGATAAAGTTCTTATCATCAAACTTCTCCCCATAGATAGACTTGCCACCAGTACCAGTATGGCTTGTGAATCTCCACCCTGGCACATAAACCCAGGAATCATTCTCTGAAAGCAAGGAACCCCTGTAACCAAATCCTTTCTCCCCAGTACTCAGAGCATGGAAGTTTTCTGCTGTCTTTGGGTCTTTATCTGCAAACAGCTCGAAGGAAACGCGACCTAAAGGTTCACCATCAGCGGTGATGTCGAAGTACACAACGGGATTGGCCATGGCTGGGGCAAGCGTAACAAACAACTATACTACTGAGGTGACGGCATCTGTAAAACAGCCGAGAATCTTTGTTTTCTTGATGTTGAGCGTCAATCCACATTAAAGGCTGCAGTCCTTGACCTTCTACAACAAGTGCTTCAGGGCCTCCTCAGTTCAGCAAGCAAGGTTATATCATCTGCATAATGCAGATTATTGATGAGTCTCCTACCAATCCTGATACCACACTCCTCCATACAGAGCTCAGCCTCCTGTATTATCTGTTCTGCATATAGGTTGAAAAGGCACGGAGATAGGACACATTCCTGGTGTACACCTTTCTCAGTTTTAAACCGTGTAGTATTTCCTTCCTTTGTTATGACAACTGTCCCTTGGTTCAAGTATAGATTTTGCACAAGCACAATCAAGTGTTCTGGGATTCCCATTCTTCTCAGAATTAGCCGAAGTTTATTGTGATGCACACAGTCAAATGCCTTTGTTGGTTTTTAAAAAAGTTAATTTTAATGGAAGTTTACAGGACTTAGGGTTTTCATTCATTCATTGTTGCACTTTTCTCCCTGCCCATCCCCTCCTCCTAGTCAAATGCCTTTATATAGTCAATGAAACAGACATTCGTTTGTTACTCTCTGCTTTCAGACAAAACTCATCTAACATTAGTTATAATATCCCTAGTGCCACAACTTTTTAAAATATGTTGTTCCAGTCATTTTTTTATAATTTTTAGCAGAATCTTGCTTGCATGTGCTGTTAAGGTTATTGTTTGATAATTTCCACACTCTGTCAGGTCACCTTTCTTTGGAATGGGAACGAATGCAGATCTCTTTCAGTCAGTTGTCCAGGTGGTTGTCCTCCAGACTTCTTGGCACAACATGGTGAGTGCATCCAGGACAATATCTGTTTGTTGAAATATGTCAATTGGTAAGCCATCAATTCCTGGGGCGTTGTTTTTTTACCAATTCCTTCAGAGCAGATTGAAATTGTTCCTTCATCACCACAGGCTCTTGCTCATATGTTGTTTCATGAAATTCTGTGTCAGACAATTCCTTTTGGTACAGTGACTCTGTATAATCCTTCTATCTTCTTTTAGTGATTCCTGGATCATTCAATATTCTGCCCATAGCATCCTTAAGATAATAAAGATAAAAAGGAAGCGGACAGTGCCTTGAAGGCATTGGAAAAAAACAAGGCCCCAGGAATCTGTAGGATACCAATTGACTTGTTTCAATTAATTAATGCAGCCTTGGATGCACTCACCGGTCTATGCTAGGAAATTTAAAAGCTGGAATAGATCCCATGAAGATCCCACACTTGTATAAATTCCAAAGTTGTTGTTGTTATGTGCCATTGAGTCGTTTGCGACTCATAGCGACCCTATGTACAAGAGCCCTAAACGCCGTTCTATCCTGTGCCAGTCTCGCTGTCTCAAACACATTCATTCCCACCACTCCACTCACAGAATCGATCCATCTCATCGAGGGTCTTTCTATCCTGCGTTGTCCCTCCACTCTCCCAAACATGATCTCCCTCTCCAAGGACCAGTCCCTCCTTGCAGCATGCCCAAAATATGTCAGACAAAGCTTCAGAATCCTTGACTCCAAGGAACATTCTGGCTTCACCCTCTTCAGGACAAACCTATTTGTTCTCCTAGCAGTCACTCTTTTCCAGCACAACTCACAGGCATCAATTCTGTTTCTATCATCCCTATTCACTGTCCAACTCTCCGATGCATAGCATGTAATTGCAAAGACTATAGCAGGAATCAGGCGCACCTTAGCCTATTTTGGGATCTTGGTGAGATCTATTCCAGCTTTTTTGGCTCCAGTAAAGTAAGCTACCTAGCCCATAAAGGTGTCTGCAAAATTAACCAGATATTTGCATGCCCATGTGGAGACAAAGGAATATGTCAGGATTTCAAACCATTAAGATGTTAAGATAGAGGAGAGAACACAGACCCAAAGATCTCCTTCACCTATCCCTGACAGAGAGTCACTGTATCAAAAAGGATTGACTCGCATAGAATCATTTCAAGTACTAGCATGTGACCAGGAACAACAGTGATGACGGAAGAAATTCAAGCTGACTAAAGACATTGGTAACATCTAAGTCTTCAGGAATTGTTGGAATACCATCTGACATTTCCAACAAACAGAAGCAGCCCTGCATGTGCTCACCAGGCTGTGCCAGAAATATGGATCCAGTCAGCTACCAGGCCAACTGATTGGAAAAGATTCATTTCTATTCCTATTCCTAGAAAAGGTGATCAAACATATGGAAATTATTTAACAGAGTAATTAATATGAGATGCAAGCAAAATCTTGGCTGAATTTTTTTCAAAACTACCTAGAACAATGCATTGCCAGAATACTCCCAGAAATCCAAGCCATATTTAAAAGAGGTGATGGCAGCAGGGTTATCTTTGCTGATACTGGATGGATCTTGGTGGAATGCAGAGAATATCCTTCTGTTTTATTGTGTATGGGAAGGCATTTGACCATCTGGATCATGAGAAATGATGGCTAACACTGAAAAGAATGGAGATCCCAGAACACACAATTGTGCTCTTGCAAAACCTATACCTAAACCACAGGTATCTGTTCGATCAGAGCAACTTTTAAAATCAATACTGGTCCTTGATGCCATCACTGATGTTATCACACTTTCTTAAAATTAATTTTAATGAAAGTTTACAGAGACTTAGTGTTTCCAGTCATTCATTGTTGCCCTTTTCTCCCTGCCCACCCTATTCCACCCAATTCACTCTTCTCCTTGAAAAGTAAAACAAAAACCCTTTCATTGTTATTCAATCCCTACCCCTGAGTCCACTCCACGGTGCAGCCTTCATTCTGGACTCCTGTCAGATGTCATCCCACTTTTAAAAATCTATTTTAAAATCAAGAAAGGTGTGTTTTAGAGTTGTATCATTTCTGCATACTTAATTCAATCTGTGTTCTGAGCAAATTATCTGAGAAGCTAAACTTTATGAAGAGGAATGTGGCATCAAAATCAGAGGAAGACTCATCAACAACCTGTGTTATAAAAAAACAACAACCTGTGTTATGCACAAGGCACAACTTTACTGAAAATGAGGAGTTGAGCGCTTGCTTCAGAAGATTAGACTGCAGCCTTCAATATGTATTACATCTCCACATTAAGAAAACTAAAATCCTCACCACTGGGCCAATACACCTCATTAAGATAGAAAATATTGAAGTTGTCAATGATTTCCTCTCACTTAGATTCACAACAGATGAACATCCTGGAACCACTGGTCAAGAAATCAAAAGACGTATTGCAGGGAGCTCTGGTGGCCTAGTGGCAAGAAACTGCACAGCAATTCCAGAGGAAAGTGGTTCAAATCCACCAGATGCACTGCTGGAGAAGTAGGGGTAGTCTCCTCCTGTACCAGTCAGATCAGATTTGAAGGTACATTGTTGTTGTTGTTGTGTGCCATCGAGTCGCTTGCAACTCATAGCGACTCCACAAGAGCTCTAAATGCTCTTCTATCCTGTGCCAACCTAGCCATCTCAAACGCACTTATTCCCACCGCTCCAGTCACAGAATCGATCCATCTCATCAAAGGTCTTCCTCTCCTTCGTTGCCCCTCCACTCTGCCAAACATGATGTCCCTCTCCAAGGACCAGTCCCTCCTTGCACCATGCCCAAAATATGTCAGATGATGCTTCAGAATCCTTGACTCCAGAGAACACTCTGGCTTCACCCTCTCCAGGACAAACCTGTTTGTTCTCCTAGCAGTCCATGGTACATTCAACACTCTTCTCCAGCCCCACAACTCAAAGGCATCAATCCTCTTTCTATCAACCCTAGTCACTGTCCAACTAACTCTCTGATGCATAGCACATAATTGCGAAGACTACAGCCCGGATCAGACGCACTGTAGTCTCCAGCCTGACATCGTTGCTCTTCAGTATTCTTGAGAGGTCCCTCACAGCCAACTTTCCCAATGCAATTCGTCTCCCGATTTCCTGGCTGCTGTTACCAAGAGTGTTCACTGTGGAGCCAAGTAAATTAAAACTGTTAACTATATCAATCACTTCACCATCCATGCTGATGCTGCCAATTGGCCCAGTGGTTAGAATCTTTGTTTTCTTGACATTTAGCTTCAGTCCATATAGGAGGCTGTAGTCCTTGATCTTCTGCAGCAAGCGCTTCAGGTCGTCCTCAGTTTCAGCAAGCAGGGTTGTGTCATCTGCATAACTCAGGTTGTTGATGATTCTTCCACCAATCCTGATGCCACATTCCTCCTTGTACAGCCTAGCATCTCGGACGATCTGTTCTGCATACAGATTGAAAAGGTATGGAGACAGAATACATACCTGACGAACCCCCTTCTTGATTTTGAACCATGTAGTGTCCCCTTGCTCTGTTCTGATGGTACATACACACACACACAAAATAATAAAATAAAAAAAAGTTAAACAAACATAAAACCCCCAAAAGACATCTTGTGTTGGAAAATCGGCCATTCAGAATCCTCTCCAAAGTGTTGAAGAGCAGCTATGTTAGTTTAAAGATTAAAAGCCTTAGTGTGCCTGATACATGCTATGGTCTTTTCAATTACTTGCTATGCTACTGAAAACTGAGCAATTACTAAGGATGACAGAAGAATTAATGCCTTTGTGTTGTTACACTGTAGAAGAGTACTGAATATCCTGTGGATATTTCTCCTTTTTGAGAAAAGGGCGACAAGAGAGCTCATTGCAAGCCAGGCTGGTGAATCTTCCTCTCACATACTTTAGGCATGTTGTTATGTTAGGAGAGGCTAGCATGCCCTTGCAGAAGGGCATCCAGCTTGGCAAAGTGAAGGATCAGTTTAGGGGAGGAAGACCCTCAACAACATAGATTGAGAAGGTGACTGTGGGTCAAGTATTTTGTGGATGGATACACATCTCCCAACAGGATGTGACAAGATAGGGCCAGGTTCAGATATTTTGGTTTTGGGGTGGCTATGAGTCGCAGCAAATTTGAGATGAAATAACTTCTAGCTGCCCCCGCGTGGACGCATAGCACGGGTGACGTGGACTGAGCAGGCAGCTCCGGCAGCCAATCCAGGCATTAGCCTCATTCCGGCCCCGCCCCGCCCACCAGCCCAGATCCGCGCGCGCAGCTGCTCCCGGAAGTGCTTCCTGGCCGCGGGGGAGGTGATGCCTGAGGCCTGGACTGGCCTCTAGTGATAGCCCTGGTTCCACTGCTTCTCGTCTGACCGTGTTGGGTCCAGGTCACCGCGGTGGGCCAGAGTGGCGCTCGCCCCTGTGCATCTAGGAACTCTGAAGGTTTGTCCCCTTTAGAATGTGAGTCAGGTCTGGGGTGGGTGACGTTCCGTGAAAGGCTGCGGGGTGCCTGAAGTCCGCGATTCTGAGCCTTTGTCCACCAGAGAATCCCTGGCCGTTCGCTGTTCCCCCGCCCCCAGTGGAAAGAATAGGACTCCTTTCTGCTGCTGAGTAAAGACTGAGAAGGAGCCTTGGGAAGAGGGAACCGGGATGAGATGACGCAGGGAGCTGATCTCCTTGAGGGGCTCTTGGGGTTGGAGGACGTGACCCGCGGTGGGAGCATCCCTGGCCTCGGGGGCACCAGGTGTCAGCAGCCCCCTCAGTTCTGACAGTCCTGTACCATCATTGGGAACTCTCCTCAAACCACAGGCTTTAGAGCTTTCTGGGCTTGAGTCTGGCACCAACAATGAACCTCAGAGCTTCCAGATTTGAAATTTTAGTACTTCCCTCTCGGGGTGATGGCGAAGAGCAGAAATAACAGAAATAGCCCAATAAGCGGCGTATACATTTTAAGGTGCTCAAACAAATGGACGTGTATAAAATAACTACCTCATGGTTGTACATTTTAAAATTCTGATTTGTTACAAGACTAATAAGTAGAGCAATTACCGTTTTTAGAGTAAGCTTATAATTGTGAAGTCTTTGGGATGTTAGCGCTGTAATTTTTAATAATGGAAACGTTTTTCTTATTATGTGGGCATACAGTGCTATTGAAATCATGTTTAAATATCTTTTAAGCTTGACCATTTCCCTAAATGTGTGTGTGTGTGCGCGTGCGCGCGTGCGTGTGTGTGTGTGTGTGTGTGTGTGTGTGTGTGTGTGTGTGTAACTCCCATCGGGACCCCAATTTTAATTGAGAAAGTTTGCAGATGGTTAAATCTTTGATAGTCTATCTCAGGAGACAAATTTTAGTGGTAAAACTAGAAAAAGTCATTGCTGTTGAGTTAGAAGGAACTCATAGCTGACCCTCCAGTGGATTTTCAGAGAGGTTGCAAATTACCTGGGAGGAGATTGCCCATGTTTCTCCATTGGAGCAGCCTTACCCACTTGGCCACCAGAGTACCCTTGCTGGTAGAGGAGATATAGATATATATATAGATATATCTCTCTATATATTCAGTTATTCAGCAGATAGTTATTAACATGGATAATTTCTTTTACAGTAATTAGTAATGGTTTCTATAAAGGTATCTCTGGTGGCTTATTGGTAAGGAACTGTGCAGCCAACCTAGAAGTGCACAGTTTGAATCCACCAGCTGCTTGCTGGAGAAAGATGGATAGGCTTCTCCCATGTGGTTTACTGACTCTGAAAACTTACTGAAGGGTCAGCTATGCTGTGTGTCCAACTCATTGGTCCACTGCAACAACAGCTCCTGTGAGGCTGGTTAACACACCAGATGTCTAATTTGTACCACTCTGTCATGTCTGGCGTCAATTATAATCCTCCTCCCCTCACTTCTCCCATCTTCATCTGTGCCTTTGGGTTCTGCAGTTCCCTGGAAAGTCTCACAGAAACTGTCAGAGAAATAGCACAATTGATTGTCAATGGTGTAGGCCAATGCATGTGGTCACAGATAGTGAACTATAGACCCAGAGCCAGCAGGCAGAGTTGGTTTGTTGTCAGGTTAGATGCAGTGCCCCAATGGAACAAGCATTGAGTTTCCCAGGAATGTTTTTTTATATTGCATCTCAGCACCATAAACCACACTCCAGGGTGGCAACTTGGATAATCCTTTCTAGTAGGGTGGGACCTGTACACCACTCCAATCCTATCTTCGTCGTCGTCTTTTTTTTTTTTTTTAGTATAGTTTCCATTTTATTTTCAGATAAATTTTTTCTTCAGCCTTTAAGGAATCAAGTCCTTACATGGGCTTTGGTGGTGGTCATGGGACAGCACCTGCAGGTCTAAATCTGGGTGGAGGTGTTCTGTCCTTCTGGCTTCATGAGAACGGTTCCTCACCACCTTGCTGTGAATGACACAACTCATACAATATGTGCAGTTGTGCAGTTTCACATAGAGCTTTGGAAACATGTATATGTCAAAGACACTTGCTTCGGAAATATCCCTGACAGCAGGTGCCTCTACTATATTTCAAATTATGAACGTCTTAATTGCCTTGTCTTTGGGTACACAGTGGGCACAGTTCATGCACCAAATAGGCTGTACATGGCTGTGGCCCTTTTTGACATAACCATTATTTCTCCTTTTCTTTGTCATCTTAGAAGCAAGGGCCTGAGAGTCAGTTCTATCTTCTTAATACAATAAATAGCTCATCCTTGAATGACGTTTTAAGCATAGACAAAAATAATTTAATAAAATAAATAACTCATCCTTGAATAACGTTTTTTAAAAAATTTTATTATTTTTTGTGTATTGTCAAATCGGATCTGACTGGTACAGGAGAAGATTGTCCCTCCTTCTCCAGCAGAGCATCTAGTGGATTTGAACCATGCACCTCTGGGATTGCTGTGTAGCTTCTTGCCAGTAGGCCATCAGAGCTCCCTCTTGAATGACATTTTAAGCATACATAAAAGTTATTTAATCCTAAAATGGAACATAATAGATGGAATGGCTATATTAAAAATCAGTAGTCAGGGACTTCTCCAAATTATTCAAGAGCAATGATGTCAGTTTGAGGACTAAGGGGCTTCTGATTCAGGCCATAATCTTTTCATTCACTTGCTTGCATCTGTGAACTGAACAGTGAATAAGGATGGCAGAAGAAGAACTAATGCTTTGAGCTGTGGTGTTGGAGAACAGTACTGGCTATCTCATGGACTGCCAAAAGAATGAACAGATAGATCTTAGAGAAGCTGCAGCCAGAGTGCTCCTTGGAGGCAAAGATGATGAAGCTTTGTCTTGCATACTTTGGGCATGTTGCTAAGAGAGATTATTCCTTAGAGTGACATCATCCTTGGAAAGGTGGAGGGACAGTGAAGATCAGGAAGACCCTCAAGCAGGTGGACTGACAAAGTGACTGTGGCTTAAGTGTGTCAGAGATTGTGAGGATGGTACAGGATAGGACAAGATTCAGATCTGTTGTTCACAGGGAAGCTATGAGGCATAACTTGACTCAACAGCACTGAACAACAACCACATTTATTTAAAGCTATATATTTCTCTTAGCTAAGAGCTCCTATGGCCTAGGTATAAGAAATTGCATTGCAATCCAAAAGACTTACGGTTTGACATGCCATTGCTCCTTGAGAGGAGAATGGAATCTCCCATGTGATTTATTGCATCTGAAAAACAGCTGCAGGGTCAGCCATGGATTGGTTCCAACTTTGCAGAATGCAATACAACGTCCATCCCTCTAAACAAAGCTTTAGTGGAATCTCACGAATTTTGATATTTTGTGTTTCCATTTTACTTACTGATTTCTTTTTTAGCCAGGATTATTTGATAATTTCTGTATGTTGGATATATCATTAAATTATAATTTCTTCAGAGAAAATATACACTAAGATCTCAGGATATGCTATTTACTATATATTTGATCTATCCTGTTGAATGTGTTATGTGCGGTTGAATGAGTTTTCTACACTTTCTGGGTTTAGTGATAAGAAAATTTCAATAAGACCAAGACAGTTTACAGTGTTAGTTAGGTTTCTATTCACTTTATCATTTAGTATTTCTCTTCTTTGTTTTAGTTGAAGTCTAGGAAATTTTTATATTAGCCAAAAAATAGTTCACAGCAATAGGTGTGTTTTCAGGTAGCCAGTATTTGTTCCAAATATCCTTTGAGCCCAAGGTTAAAATTGGGTGACAGGATTATCATCACTTCACAAAGAGCCCACTTTGCAACATGGTACTGAAAGGAGCCACTTGGGAATTTCATTGCCCTTTTTGGAAAAGTCTGTTTTGTTCTCTTTAACCTCACCTTTATTCTAGAGGCATCATTGGACTTCATTTGTAGGAAACTGGTGTGTTTGTCTAGCCTTTCAGTCTCCAAATGGACAGATGTACTTATAGAAGGGTAGCAGCAGAAGATGTATTTATCTGGAATCCCGTAGTGAAATTTCTTCATGAGGTAGATGGTATTCTTTTTTTTTGCTGTGGCCATTTGAAGACCAACCAAGAATGTTATTAAGTAGACAGCCTGGTGGTGGTAGTTTAGATGTGTTGTCAGAGGTTTACTCTATGGCTACACTACTTAACACTTTTTCAAAGTGGAAAAATGTATCCATTGTACTCCTGGGTGGTGTAAGCAGTTAAAGTCCTCTGCTGTTGACTTACAGGTGGGAAGTTAAATATACCCAGTAGTATCTTGAGAGAAAGACCCAGTGATTACTTCTGAGT
Organism: Elephantulus edwardii; assembly: GCF_000299155.1. NCBI lineage: Eukaryota > Metazoa > Chordata > Mammalia > Macroscelidea > Macroscelididae > Elephantulus > Elephantulus edwardii. The sequence goes on from NW_006399983.1 coordinate 956,033, forward strand.
AACAAGCCAGCGCTGGACATCAGTGTAAAACAGAACTCTACTCTGAGAAACATGGGTCCACATGAATTGGAGCAGTCTCAGTACTGACTTTTCTTTGTCAATCCGCTAGGCAGGTGCAGAGATCATGGTTGAGTCCAGGGTTTCTCAGCAGGGCATATGAATTTGTGTTTAAAATCGTGTTGTTCTTTGTGTATCACTGGATCTTCTTTCTTTGCCAGTGTCCCTGCAAGAAGCTATGTGAAGACCTGCTTCTCCCCAGAGAATTGTTTCACCCAGAAGCACTTTGCTGATGTAAAAGAACTTGTCAAGCCCAGTTATGCCATTGGAGCTGGGACAGGCCCTGGTCCAGGTGCCACCACTGGCAAAGGCAGAGGACCCTCCACTCCCTGGACCATCTGCTGCCTCTCAAGGGGAACTCTCCAGCCCTGAAGCTGCCCGGCAGCTTTTCAGAGGTTTTCAATACCAGGTGCTATCTGGGCCCCATGAAACCCTGAGGCAGCTCCGGAAGCTCTGTTTCCAGTGGCTGCAGCCAGAAGTTCACAGCAAAGAGCAGATCCTGGAGCTCCTCATGTTGGAGCAGTTCCTCACCATCCTGCCCAGGGAGATCCAGATGTGGGTGCGCACACAGTGTCCCCGCAATGGAGAGGAGGCTGTGACACTAGTGGAGAGCTTGAAGGATGACCCGCAGAAACTATGGCGGTGGGTAAGTAGAGGGCATTGGGATCTAGGGTCCTTTTGGGGTGACCTCCTGCCTCATCTACGGCTGTGTGCCTGTCAGGTCCCTGGGTGGTGTAAATGGTTAACTATTAACCGTAAGGCTGGTGCTTTCAACCCACAAAGGGATAGAGTTAGGAGAAAAATCAAATCTTGTCATCTACTTTCCTTTGCAGTTTATTCTAAGAACGCCCTAAAGAGCTCCTCTGCTCACGATGTTGCTGTGAGTTGCAAAGACCTTTCCACAGCTGCTTTGTTTTCCTTTGTATGTTAGTGACTTTCAACACTCTAGCTGTTAGGAATTGAAGGTACAATTTCCCATTGTACAATTTCCCATTCCATTCTAACATAACTCTAGAATGTTTGCATTTCTTTAAGTTTTAACTGGTACAGACTGTCCAATAAAAACCTTGTATTACAGGCCTGTCATGAAGGTCTTGCAGGCCTGGTTCATGTCAGCAGTTGGCCTCTCTTATTCTGTTTCCATCAGTGTCTGGAAATACCTGCTGAATGAGAAAATGAAGCTGGCTTTCTTCTTCCCTATTCCCAGTTCTGAAGGACTCTAATATGATTTAGAAGATAACTGCATGTTTTCAGGAATCTCAAGTTGACATTCTTCAGTAACAAGTAACATATGATCTTTAGATCAGCACCCAGGTTCTGGGACAGGAAAGCTCAACTGGGAAGATGGAATCTACAGGCTTCCAAGAGAGGGAGACAGACACCTGTCCTGAAGTGGAGCCTCAGGCGCTGGGACTTCAGAATTCAGCCTCAGGGCCTGGAGAGCATCTCAGCCACATCATCAAAGAGGAACCTGACTCTGATCCAGAACTAGGTGAGTGTCAGTTCTTATTCATGGTGGTATTGGGGGCTTAGAGAAAATTGGGAGTTCCTGGCTTTCTGAGGTGAAAGTGTATTTAGATCAGGGTGTTGCTGGGAAGTTTGGAAATAAGGTTGATGTCCACCTTAGGAGATTCAGTGTCTCCATTTTAAATCACTTTATATCTGCATTAGACTATTTACACTTGAACAAAAAGGAGAGTGAATATTTAGGTGAAACTCTTTGGAATATTAGAGGGATTTGGACTTTGTTAGTGTTGCACATGTTTTTGTTGTTATGTGCCATCGAGTCATTTGCAACTCATAGCGACCCTATGTACAACAGCCCTAAACTCTGCTCTATCCTGTGCCAGTCGCACTGCCTCTGACACACCCATCCCGATTACTC
>NW_006399983.1:959514-980060 GCF_000299155.1 Elephantulus edwardii
ATTTGTTCTTCAGTTCCTTGAGCTTAAGAAATGCTGAGCGAGTTCGGCCCTTTTGATTTTCTGACTCTAGCTCCTCGCACATTTAATTGTAATATTTTGCTTTGTCATTCCGAGCTTCCATACAAATCTTGAATTGTGTATGCAAGTATTAGTTCTAATTTGCCATGCTTTTTCTGGTGTTAGAGTTTTTTATTTTTTTATCAATGCCCTGTGGGGAATGACTGAGGAGGATATCTAGATTCTTAACACTCCCTGTTTCTCACTTCAGTGATGACTGCGCCCCAGCTTCTTGCCCCACCAGAGGAAAGACTCATTAACGACCAGGACTCTGGAGGCTCACTTCTCCAAGCATCATCTCAGGTGAGCAAAGTTTCTCTCGTTTTCTTCCCTCTGAACCAATTTTGAGCATTCACCAGTACTCAGGAGGATGGAAAGTAGGTGCATTCTCAGAAGTGCAGTGAAGGAGCAAGCCTCACTAGGATAACCGGAATAAAACACATGTAGAGAAACTTGAGTTTCATTATTTCTCTCAGGTCTTCTCAAGGCAGACTGTTTTTTCTAATTGGCATTTAGATCGGGGAATCTAGGCCCTGGAAAAAAAGTGGAAAACCTGTGTGATGAGACAAACCTTACTTCGAAGCCACAACACTCATGAGTTGAGAGAGAAAAGGAGAAGGAAGCCAGTTAGAGAAGGAGAGCTTTACTAACACCAAGAAGAGCCAGGAGTGTAGAGTATACGTGAGATCTGGGTCCTGTGCTGAGAACCTTACATACCTAAGATAAAGAGTGGCTGAGACTCAGGTACATCACCAAGGAAGTCCTGGCCCACACAAGTTGAATAGGGAGGAGGTCTTTTCCCAGAGCTAACAGAGGAAAACCTTGTAGTGCTTGTGCCCTCAATGTGAACTTTCTGCTTCCTAAACTGGTACAGAATAAATTTCTGTTAAAGCCGTTTGCTGGTTTTAGCTCTAACTATGATAAGCATGTGCACCACCCATACATTTCCTCTTGTGTTTTTATAAGCCCTCTCTCTTACCTGTCTCTGCCTTTGCCCTTCCCTTTCTAGGCAGCTATTGATCTGCTTTTTCTTACCGTAGATTAGTTTGCATTTTCTAGTATTTTACATAAAATGGAATCATACCCTATGTTCTCGTGTTCTACACATGATGTGTTTTACTTGGTTCTTTAGCTATTTTACCACTTTTTCACTGTTTTACAAGATTGATTAGAGTGGACCTGGAAAGCACTATATTTATGTTTTTTGTGCCTGGGCTTCATTCAGCTTGGATGAAAGTTTATAGTTCTAAGGCACTTAGGAAAATTTTGAGGCCTTTATTTGTTCAATTCTCCCTCTTTCCTCCAGTTCCCTCTTGATTTGTAGAATCACTATGAGATGTAGTGGACTTGACAATTAAAAACAACAAAAACCTGAAAAATACTTTGAATGAAATGTATTTAGTATTTCATAAAGCACATAATGCAGTCTGAGGGATCTGTAAACCTGATTTTTCTCCCATTCTTGATGAGAAATTAAGGCTCAGAAAAATTTAACAACTTGTTGAAGGTCATAGAATCAGAAGGTAGTAGGACTTCCTCTTTTGAGTCTCTGCACAGTCAGTACCCAAACTCACTGTTGTTGAGTTGGAGCTGACTCACAGCTAACTCTACAGTAGATTTTTGGAAACTAAAATAACTCCTCATCTTTCTCCTTTGGAGTTGCTGGTGGATTTGAAGCACCAGAGAAGCACCACCTCTGGCTTAGCAGTACAGTTCCCCACAGAGCAGGCCACCGGAGCTCCCTCTACTTCCATTTATTGTTGGTGTAAAACATCTAGTTGGACCAATTCATAAATAGCTGACCCTTTACTGGGTTTTCAGAGTCAGTAAGTCCCATGGGAGGATTTGCCCACCTTTCTCCTACAGAACAGCTAGTAGATTTGAACTGGAGACCTTTGAGTTGGCAGTGCAATTCGCCACCACTAAGCCACCAGAGAGCTTTCCTTTAGATGACATAGGAAGCTTCCTTATTCATGACAACTCATCCATTGAATGAGCATTACATCCTAACCTCAATTCTTAGGAGATTACAGTAGTGTGTTGCCCTTTCTCTCAATACACCAGTGTGGGCTCTGGATGGGTCTTAAACACAGTCAACTTCAGTGTTGATTATTCTCTTTTACAAATCGGCACTGCCAACAAATTCCTTTCTCATTTGTTTTCTCCCTTGAATTTCTAGATTTCACTTAAGTATTGGAGATGTCAGTCTCTTCTTACGCTAAATAATTGAGAGAGTGAAAAAGAATGTGGAAAAGTTGAAAAACCTATCTTCTGGTGTGTTCTCCATTCAACATGAAGAGTTTATCCTTAGAGGGATACAAAGGTTTAAAACATACACATAGAAGTTAAAACCTCAATGTTTTCCACTCAGGACAAGAAATATTGCAGCAGGGACTATAGTTTTACACTTGGTGTCTTCCTCCATTAATCTCTCTCCCAGGGTTTCTCAGATCTTCTGATGCTTAAATGCCATTGGCACATTCATTCTTCTCACTTTTCCTCTAGGTAGGATCAGTCTACTTTCCTTTGGAGCCATGTTTAAGGCCATAGCATTATATTTTTTCCAGGAACAGTGGAGACACCTGGATTCTACTCAGAAGGAGCACTACTGGAACGTCATGCTGGAGACCTATGGGAAAATGGTCTCAGGAGGTGAGGGCATGGCTTACCAAGTGGAAGAAGGTGGAACAGCTAGGAATTCTTAAGCGATATTTATATTCTTTCATAGACACAAATTTAGCTTGAAGTTCTCAGGGTAAGAAATGATTAGTTACACATTTGGGAACTAGGGTGAGTAGAGGTTAGCAGAGGAATAGCAGGAGCTTCCTTGTATACAATACTTGAAGCTCCAGTGGGTGCACCTTTAATCATCACATCATCCCTAAGAAGTGGAAATGTCATCCCGTATTAAACATGATGAAAGTGTCAGATCAAGTTCCTGACTCCCTGTTCTATGCTCCGAAGTGCTGAGTCAGGATGAAACTCACTGTAGCTGTCTTGGAGTCCAGGCTCTTTTCCGCCAGACAATACTGCCTCTTTCAAATGAGGATGCTTTTCAGTCTTGACCTAAGCCCCAGCCTCACAGGTGGTCTGTCGACCCTTCTGTCTACCTTCTCAGACTCTGCTTTTCCTCCTTTTCGGCATTATCTCCTGGTCTCTTGTGAATTCTAGTCTGACTTGTCCCATGTCCTTTTTATATTTTTAAGAAGAGAATGCTTTTAATCAAGAGACAAAGATATAAAATCCATTTCAACCCCAAATAATCCTCACTCATTTATTCATCTTTTCAGCACCCAAATGTAGTGGAAACAACTTGAGTGAATACAGTATTATTGTTTGATACGAACTCTCATGCTACAAGCAGCACAAGCGTCAGTTTCAGTTACTTTGCCTCTTTTTACAACCACCTAGACCAGTGTTCAGATCTGATGGGAAAAGGATCTGGAGGGTTTTCCGTGTCTTTCTAAGATTAAGTAACCTGTTGTGGGATCTAGGGCCTTCATAAGTCCCTTCATGTTTAGGTAGGAGGATACTTTAAAAAACACAGTATGCATGCTCAGTGTTCCCTGCTCACACAGGCTCACAAGCTGATCTCTTTCTGTGCCAGGCACTTCCAGTCCCAAACCTGACCCAGCTAATTCTGCAGAGTATGGGGAAGAGCTGGCAGGACTCCCTCTTCATGCCACTGAGGAGATCCCAGCACCCACTTACAGTGGTGAGTCAGCTTCCATTGGTACTGAGACATTTCTGACCGTCACTTGTTAAGGCAGGTGTGATTGACAGGGTTAGCCTTTGGTGTTATTAAGTTATAACTAGCCGCAGATGAGTGAGCTTAATTGTGACATTGATGGTGGATCACCTCATCACTGTTTCTAGAGTTATTAACACATGTATTTAACAGATGAGGAATCATCTCACTATGGAGTCGTAATGTGCTGGCAAACAGTTAGAAACCAGTTCAAAGGGAAAAAGATGGACAGTCTGCTCCCCTGTGAATAATAGCTTCTGAATATCTGGGGATCACCCATGAGTCAGTTCCTACTCTGGTAATGAGTTGAATTTTATCCCAGAATAAGGAACCCTGATGCCACAACTCAAGAGTTGATGTGTTGAACCTCTTCAGCAGCTCTGTGTGAGAGACCTAATGATCCACTACCTTAAATACTGCAGCCAAGCAAACTCTTTAGGACAGTTTTGCTGTCACTTGGGGTTAATTACAGTAGGAGTAAACTAGACGATAGACAACATCACCACCAAGAAACCACAATAAGATGAAAATATACTAAAAGATAAAACATATGAAAATTTTAAAAGTTTAGAGTGTATTAAATTGATGGTTGAATGAGGAAAACAATATCAATATAAGCTATAAATATTAAATATATAAGCAACAGAAATAATTAAGGAAAAGCTTAAGGTTCTCTATTTAAAATAAAATCAAGACTACTTGCACAAAAAATAACTTCAAAGTTACATGAATTGGTAGAAAACTTTCTGGAATCTCACAGATTATGGATTATTTGTATTTAATATGGAAATAGTTAAAGTTGTTTAAAAAATTCCTTTTTAATGAATAACTTAGGAAGAGTCTTGAAGCATGAAAAGTAAACAATAGTTTCCTATTTAAATGCTTAAGGAGTTAAAATTTAAAACTGAAAAATAGATTTTCACTTAATTAAAATGCAGATATTTAAAACACAAATATACAACCAAACTGCAAATATTTTAAAACCCTTAGTACTTATCTAGTGAACACTTGTGCCAAAAGATGGCACAGTTGTTCCAAAAATTGGCTGACAGTGAATATGTGGAGTTTGAAGCATTGAATAGTGGGAACTATTATAACACTCAGCTGCAACTGAAAGTTCAGACAGGAGTCCACGAAACAGGGCCTCTGAAAAGCACCTAGTTACCTTGTGAGAAACTCAACCACTGAAAACCTTGTGGAGCACAGTTTATCCTGACATGTAGGGCATCGTGTGTTGGAGTAAAGTGCACAGCAGTTGGTAACTGGTACCTAGCACTTTACCATGCTTGTGTGGGGACACAGTCATAACAGGCAAGAACCTTGCTTAAAGTAATTATTGTAAGTGCAGAGAAAGACTGAAGAAAAATGGCTTATTATAGAATGATTTATACTAGTCAAAACACAAGAATTTAAGTTTTTACAGTTGGAAAATTAATAAACAATTTCTTTGTAGCGCATTTCCATGATGGATCATTCAACCCTTAAAAAAGGATATTTATAAACACTTTTAAGGCAGGAGAAAACACTTTTGCCATTTAAAAGAAATTTGAGGATTCATTAGTTCAGGCCTAATTATTGAGAAAACAATGTTACCCTGGAAGAAAAAGTGACATGGCTTCTTTAGATCTCCCGGAATAAAAGAATGGGTAGAAGTGTATGACTAGGAGTTCTACCGCCAAAACAAAAATCGAAAATGTACATCATTCTGTAGTGATGCTAACCCAAACCAGAGTTAGGATAGAAATATACTTAATGTTTTCTGGAAGTTAATAAAAGAGATGGATGCTGGATTAAACCACAGGCCAAAGTATTCACTTGTATGCCATAGCATCACAACAGTAAAGCTTCCTGATGGTAAGATGATAAGCAGCATTTGATTAATTGTTTGATTATGTGTAAATAGGAGAATGTCTATAAAACTTACAAATACCATATTTACTTTCTATTGATTCAAGCTTGACAAGAACTGTTACTTGCAGTACAATTCCAGTTAGGTGAGAGAAAAGGAAAGGTGACATTTTTTTAAATAAAGGCAGGAAGGAAATGTTACTATAGTTATTTCTGAGGATGTGATTGAGGTTAGTTTTGGTTTTCTTCTGTATACTTTTGTGCCTCTTCAAAAATTGTTTGTGATGATTCTCTTTAACATAAAGCCATGTAAGACCAGTCATTTAATAAGAAAAAAAGCCAGTGTGTGCATACTCTTTCCACCTGCATCTTAAGAAACCTATGCTCTGGTTATTTGTGGAGGGGCCAATAAATATCTTATGTGCCCTGATTTTGATGCACCAAAATTCTCCTCAGTTCAAGGTTGAAAAACTTAATCTGGAATGCAGGGCAAGCAAATGTAGTATCAGACCTTCAATATGGGTGCTGGTTTTTACACCCTTTGTTGATTGATGACTTCTTGATAAAATAATTTCTGTTTACTGATGCTCCTTTAGTTGGCATAGAAAGGAGAAAATATGTAAAATGTGCTGCAGTATTTAAAATCTTCTTTCTTCTTTTAGGAAACAGACAGGATAAAAGCAAAGAGAACCTAAACGTGGAAACCTGCTGGGATCAGGAGTCTCCGGATGCCCCTTGTCACATCTCAGGAGAGGCCCCGCCTCAGGGGTCTTTGAGTGGCTTCTTTGGTGAGAATGAACAGAGATGCTTTGGAGAAGGAGATGATCTCCCTAAGATAGAGGGACACCTCCAAGGTGAGGAGAAAGGGGAGCAGCTCTCTTCTCAGGAAAGAGTTTCTGGGAAACAGCTGGACCAGCATTTGCCTGATTCTCACCCAGAAGACCTCTCTGTGCTGTGGCTCAAGGAGAAGCAAGAGGCCCCCCAGAAGGACCAGCTCAAACAGGCCACAGAATGTGGGAAAACCTTCCATAAGTCTCAGCTTGTGCTTCACCAGAGAACTCATACTGAAAAAATGTACGTTCAGTGCCCCTCCTGCAAGAAAGACTTTCTGCAAAACCCAGACTTTGCAAGGCATCAGAGAATCTGCACCGGAGAGAAGCCTTGCAAGTGTGATCATTGTGGGAAAGGCTTCAGTAACTATTCTGGATTGCGCCACCATGAGAAAATCCACTCAGGAGAGCAGCCCTATAAATGTTCCTTCTGTGAAAAGACTTTTAGTCACAAGTCCAACTTTGGTAAGCACCAGAGCGTCCACACAGGAGAGAAACCTTATAAATGTCCTCTCTGTGAAAAGAGTTTCAAACACAGGTCAGCCTTTAATGCACACCAGCGTGTCCACACAGGAGAGAAACCCTATAAGTGTGCTCTCTGTGAAAAGAGTTTCTTTTGGAGGTCTACCTTTAATAGACACCAGTGGATTCACACAGGAGAGAAACCCTATAAGTGTTCTTTCTGTGAAAAAAGTTTCATTGACAGCTCAACTTTTTTTAGACACCATCGAGTTCACACAGGAGAGAAACCCTATAAATGCCCCCTCTGCGAAAAGAATTTCATTCAGAAATCTAACGTTATTAGACATCAGAGGACCCACTTCACAGAGAAACCTTTTAAATGTTCCTGCTGTGGGAAAAGTTTCAGCAGGAGTTTAAGTTTTGATAAACATCTGAGATCCCATCTGGGGAAGAAATCTTCTCAATAGCCAGACTCTTTTAACCCTTGTTTGTTTGTCAGTCCAGTGACAAATACTAAACTTTTGAATCACCGGCAGAATGACATTTGTTGTATTTCTGTTTATTTTCATGGATTGGAAAGGAAGAACCTACAATTATATTTGAACTTGTAAATTAGTTTGGGCTCTTAGTAGGTACTTCATGCTTATATAATGTCTTTTAACAGCAGCTGTAATTACTGTTCACAGGAATGAACAGCTCAGCTTTTTGCAATTAGAATTACAGAGCATGTCTTTATGATTTGAAGCGCAAGCCCTGATAGAGGCCTAGGGCGCTCATGTGTGCTCCTTGACACATGAGTATAATGTGAACTTGATGTGTTCTTTCTTGAAATAAATTCAGTAGATTCACTCCTCATCTCTTTTGTGTCTTAAATGTTCACTCTTAAGTTGATTCAGATTGAAAATGTGTTTTCTCACTGAAGACCCCAAATGGGAGTTGGCCTGTAGTTGGCCTACTCCCTAAATGTGGTTGGTTGCTGAGAAAATGTCTCCAGTGCACTCCGTAAATGTGGGTAGTGAGAGAACAAGGTCAGCATGAAAAGTCATTTCTGACTTTGATTAAATTTGCAATGTGTCAGTGTCCCCATGAAGAGTATACACAACACAAACCAATTCTCATAAGTTCAGACATGAACGCTCCTGCACCTACTTCTAATTCCAACACAAGGCCTATTGCTCTCCAGGGCTCGAAGTCTATTGCAATAGCTATACACACTTCTCAGAACCCTATTCATTGTTAGGGGGTTTATTAGAAAAGTTAGCAGGTGCCAACTCAGGTTTGGCAAGAAGATATAATTTCTTAGGTCAACTTGTGAAGTGTTCTTGCAGTTTCTAAAGAGCACAATTAAATGTTCTGGATTCCCTTTCTTCCCAATGTTAGCCATAATTGGTTATGATCCACTCTGTAGTGTCTAAGGTTTATCATTCAAAATGTCTTTCCAAACCAATGGTTAACTGTATATTTTGTGCTGAAGCATTTATTTTATTGAGGAGAGAGCATTAGGATGGGATATAAGTCCCACCCTACTAGAGGCTTATATAAAAGTTCAAGGGACCTGAGTACTAGCTCTCTTTATGGGGCACCTACCTTTAACTGATTGTCTACAGTACTAACAAGTCTCTGCAAAACTGGCCTCCATACCTACAGTCACATGAATCATTTCCCAGATGGGTCTGAGCCTCTGGGAGACCTTCAGTGAACCACAGAACCCAATGGACATAGAGGAGTTAGGGAAGGGAACAAAGGAGGTGGCTGTTGGTATTTGAAATCATGGAGTTTTACAGCATATCAACCATTTGGGCCAATGTTGACTCAGTACATCTTGTACCTGCTCTGCAGAATGAATTATGACTACAATTGGTCTCATAGTACTGGGTGCACTACAAAGATCCAGACTCTTAAGTAAAAAGTTAAAAAGAGTAAAAAGTACTCTTTGAAGTAGAAGAGGGAAACAAGACAATGAGAAACTTTTGGTCTGTGGCTGGGAAACTTGGAGGATCCATGATTTAATGCAACTGTCATATTGAAGTCAGTTATTGAAAGCAAAAGTTCCACACAGGATATGAAATTAGGGGACCTAACTCCTAAGAAGCTGGCTAATTGGATGCATAAAGAAATGATGAGTGATAAAGAGCAGCACTAAAAATTCCTTGGTTTCTGCTATCAGTAGTAGCAGCAAATACAAGAATAAGAATGTAGGAGCTAAGGTGGCTGACATCACCACTGAACAAAGTTTTACCAGGACAGTTGTGTCCCTTAATCTCAGGCTCCACCAGGAAAGAAACATGAAACATCATGTGGGGAAAACCAGAAATACCTCTCCAACCTGGGTGACCAAAACAGTAGTCCAGGAGACAGATGGGCAGGATCAAGAAACTTATAGTCAGGTGATGTGGCATAGAGGAAATGCATTAGGTTGTATGTCATTGGCAGCTTCCTGAGGCATCATTACTAAAATGGAATTTAAGTGTGAATTTAGCAGCAGCATCTGTTGTGAGTGCTGCAGAGAGAGAAGCCTTGCAAATAGGATCATTGTGGGAAAGGCTTCAGTAATTTTTTTGGATTACACTACCATGAGAAAATCCACAGGAGAGAAACCCTTTTAATGTCTCGTCTGTGAAATTAGTTTCATTCAGAGGTTTACTTTAATAGACCCCAGCAAGTCTGCGCAGGACAGAAATCTTGTAAATGTCACCTCTGTGAAAACTTTGTGTACAAGTCCACATTTAATATACACCAACATGTCCACACAGCAGTAAAACCCTGTAAATGTCCTCTTTGAAAAGTATCATTCAAAGGTACACCTTAAATAGACGGCATGTCCACACAGGCAACAAACCAAATAGATGTTCTCGCAGAGAAAAGTTTAATTGACAGTTCAAGCTTTTGTAGACACCACTGGGTCCACAGGTCCACATAAGAGTGAAACCTTATGAATGTCCCTTATGAAAACAATTTCATTTATAAGAACAGCTGTACACCACAACAAGGTAAAGGTAAATAATCCAATAGAAAAATGGGCACAGGATATGAACATACACTTCACCAAAGACATTCAGATGGCTAACAAGCACATGAAGAAATGTTCAAAATACCTAGCTCTAAGAAAGATGCAAATGAAAACAACTATGAGATATCATCTCACCCCAGTAAGAATAGCAAAATAGAACAGCAAGCAACAAATGCTGGCGAGGTTGTGGAGAAATTGGAACCCTTATTCACAGTTGGTGGGAGTGTAAAATGGTGCAACCACTGTGAAAGGCAGTATGGCACTTTCTCAAAAAGTTGCAAATAGAGATACTATTTGACCCAGCAATTCCACTATTGGGAATATACCCCAAAGAGACCAAACTGACATCCATGCAGATATATGCACACCCATGTTTATTGCAGCTTTGTTCACAATAGCAAGGAGTTGGAAACAACCTACGTGCCCATCAACAAACAAATGGATAGAGAAGCTGTGGTATAGTCACACAATGGAATATGACGCTGCATTGAAACACAAGGAACTCATGCAATATTATTCAAAATGGGTGACCCTGGGGGACATTATGCTGAGTGAAGTATATCCGTCACAAAAGGACAAATACTGCATGGTCCCACTGTTGTAAAACAGGACTCACCTCGGGATTCGGGGGAGACTGAGAAAGATGGATTAAAAATGTATACTGCATTGAAACAGATGAGGAAGAAAACTGTTTAAAGGGATATGTGATTAGGTATTTTTGTCATGACAGGAGTCCAGAGCGAAGGCTACATGGTGGAGTGGACCTGGGAGGATGGATTGTAAAACAATGAAAGAATTTTACTTTTCCAAAAGGGTAGTGTACTAGGGGAGAGGGTTGGGAGGGGAAAAAAGTGCAGCAATGAATGAATGGAAATCCAAAGTCTCTGTAAATTTTCATTGAAATTAATAAATTTTTAAAAACCAACAACTGTAAAGCATATAGATGATGCAACGTGAGTTGCAAATTCTGATTTCTAACCACTTTGTAAAGGGGAACTATATCCATCAATATTATATATCGTTTTGAACAGATACCTTCAGACATGACACCCCCCCCCCAAGCTCCTGCATCTCTTTCTACCAATCATGTAAATCTGATATTCATTGTTGACTCACAGATTTTACTCACAGTTGTGTTTATTAGGAAATAGGTTGGAGAATGGAGGAGGCAAAGAATATCTCAGTGTAAGTCCAGGTTTAGTCCATAAATCCCAAACCAGATCACAGCACAATTCCTCAATTAGTGAAAAGTCCAGATTAATTTCAGTAACACAAATGCAAGAAGCCTCTGATTTCTTTAATCATCCAGAAAACTGTCTCAGAGCAGTTACAAATCACCTTTTCCCCTAGTTGTCCAGCAATAAAAATTTTAACTGTAGCCTCTATCTCAAGGCTCCTCTGGTTATACCTTGCCAAAGTCTCTTTACACCAGTGTCATATTTCTTTTCACATTTTCTCCACCACCTTCTCCAACATCTTTCTTTACAGTGTGAAAAACTCTCTTATACTAGTCCAACAACTGTTGATGATTTGTAAGACCATGTTTTCAGCAAAGGTAGCTAGAGACCAGCAGGGGCTAATATAATGGCCAGAAAAGCCAGCTTTTAAACTAATGCCAATATGATTCTGTTAGACCTCAGAGGGTCACAGGACAGAGAAATCTTATAACTGTTCCTGGGATGGGACAAGTTTCTACAAGTTCTTAAGATTTGATGGACATTGGATATCCCATTTAGGGAAGAAGTCCTCTCCATAGACTTTTAGCCCTTATCTGTGTCTGTCCAGTGACAAATACTGAGATTTTGGAATTACCTGCATAATTGTATCTGTTCTATCCTTGTCTATTTTCATAGACTAAAAGCCTCTCCTCACAACATGCCCAAAGTATGTGTAATGAAGCTTTATCATCTTTGCCTCCAAGGAACACTCTAACTGCACTTTCTCTAAGGCTTCTTCGTTATTTTGGCAGTCCATGGAATATTCAATCCTCTTCTCCAATACAGCTCAAGGGCATCAATTCTTTTGTCGTTCTTATTCACTGTCCAGCTTTTAGATGCACAGCAAGTGATTAGAAAGACCATGGCCCGAAACAGATGCACCTTAATCTTCAAATGGACATCATTACTCCTTAATATTTTAGAGGTCCCTTACTGCGGACTTCCCAAGTGGACTACATCTCCTGATTTCCTGACTATTGATACCAAAGGTGCTGACTGTAGATCTAAATAATTAAAATAATTAAAAGATTAAATAATTGACAACTTCAAAACCCCTGTAGTGTTTCCCTGTTCTGTTGGCACCACAGCCTGCTGGTCTATGTATACATTTCACTGAGCACGATTAAATGTTCCGGGATTTCCATTCTTCTCAATGTTAGCCATAATTTGTTATTATCCACTCTGCATTGTCTAAAGTTTATGATTCAAAACGTTTTTCCTGGCCAGTGGTTAACTGTTTGTTTTGTGCTTAAGTATTTGTTGTATTAAGGAGAGAGGAGCTCTGGTGGCCTCATGGCAAGAAACTCTGCTGTAATCCCAAAGGCATTACCCGATGGTAATTGCACCAGGCAGTTCCACCATCTGCTCCATCAGAGAAAAATGGGCAATCTTCTGAGTGATTAAACTGCCTCTAAAAACCCTTTGGGGGTGGGGGTTGTCCAGTAAAAGTCAGTTCTGACTCAAGTCCCACCAACTAGAGACTTATAATAAGTCTTATATAAGGACCTCAATGCTATCTCCCTTTTTTTGAACATTTTCCTTCAACTGATAGTCTACAGTGCTCACCAGTCTCTGCAAAACTAACCTGCACACCTAAAGTCACATGGGTCATTCCCCTGGTGGGTCTGAGTGTCTGAGAGACACTCCAGACGCTCCAGAGAACCTCCAACCCAAGGACCTTAGAGAAATATGGGAACTGAATAAAGCAGGGGCTGTTGATGTAAAAAAATAAAGAAATAAATAAAAATCAAGAGTTATGCAGCAAATCAAGCCTAGTGTTAACTTGGCATTTCTTATAACTGGTCTGCTATTAATCTTAGCAGGACAAATTATTAATGCATCCATGCACTTAATTGCCTTTGCATAGTCAGTAAAGCCCAAATAGACATTCTTCTGGAATTCTCTGAACTTCTAACAGTTTTCTATGTTCAAACATGTCAGTCAGTTGGTATCCTATTGATTTCTGGAGCCTTTTTTTTTTTTTGCCAATGCCTTCAGTGCAGTTTGAATTTCTTCTTTCATTACCACTGATTCTTGATCATATGGTACTTTCTGAAATAGTTCACTGTCAGCTAATTCTTTTTGGTAGAGTGACTCTGTATATTCCTTCCTATCTTTTGATGCTTCCTGTATGATTACAGGAAGTTTTTGCCCACCATATTTTTCGGTATTGTTATTTGAGGCTTGAATTTCTTTTTCTATTCTTTCAGCTTGAGAAAAGCTTAGTAAGTTATTCTTTTTTTTTTCACTCTACAATTCCAGTTCTCTGCAAATTCCATTTTAATTCTTTGCTTTGCCTTCTCACTATACCCTTTTAATTCTTCTGTTCAGCTTGTTTACTTCAGCCTCTCTTCCCTTTGATTTTACTTCTCATTGCTCTAATATAATTTTCAGAGTGTCCTCTGATATTCATTTTGCAACCCCACCTCATCAGTCTTTTGTAA
The DNA here is from genome assembly GCF_000299155.1 of Elephantulus edwardii. Lineage (NCBI taxonomy): Eukaryota > Metazoa > Chordata > Mammalia > Macroscelidea > Macroscelididae > Elephantulus > Elephantulus edwardii. Next base: position 973,131 of record NW_006399983.1, read on the forward strand.
GTCAGAGTAATATAAAAAGTAATAACTTTATGCTTGCTGTATGGTTGATACCCTGTAACTGATGATACCCTTATCCCATGACTTACCTTGTCTTTGATTATTGGTATTTAATATTTCAAATCTATTATTTTTCCCCTCTTTTTTACTTTTTATTATTTTCTCCCCCCCTTCAAATCTAAAGGTGATTTTAAAATTTGATGGAATAGACTCAGTATCATATTTTTATTCTCTTGGACCCGTTTTAATTTTTATCAGCCTCAGTTTGAATTTGCACATGAACAGTTGATGGTCTGTGTTCCACAGTCAGCACCTGGCCTAGTTTTGACTGCTGATATTGAGCTTTTCAAACTATTCTTTTTCACACTTATTCAGACCATCTGGTGAGGTCCATGTGTAAATTCATTTGTGTGTTTTTAAAACTGAATATGGGATGAACAAATCACTGAACACACAGAATTGCATTGTGGTTTTTTCTGGCTACTTTTCTGTCACCAAGTTTGTACTTCCTGACTACCAATTTTTGTTGTTTCCAACTTTTTCACTCCAGTCATTGATTATCATAAATGCGTCTAGATTGCATGTCTGGTCCATCTTGGACTGCAAAGTTTGGTGAACATCTTCCCTTTCCTTGGCTTTGGCTCTTGATGTGTTTATATGAATAATACTCATGTTAATAGGTCTTCCTTGTATGCATATGGAAAAGACCTTATCATTCACAACATTCTACTTCAGGATGTTGCTGTGTTTAGGTGCTATAGAGTCAAATGAATAATGACTCATAGTGACCCTATGAATACAAATCTGAACCCTCCACTATCCTGTGCCATCCTAACAATTTCTGACACACTCACGCCTGCTGCAGCAGGCTCTGTGTCAATACATTGGTTGAAGGTCTTCCTTTCTCTTATCAACCCTCCACATTTCCAAGCATGATGTTCCTGAACTATGGGAGTCGAAGCTTTATCATCTTTATCTATGCCTCCAAGGTGCCCTATTGGCCATACCTTTTCCAAAACATATTTGTGTTCTTTCTGCTAGTTGACTGCCAAAAGCTTTAGATCTGTCCCTGACTTTCCAAGCATGTCCCCACTTTTTCTTTCTTTCCTTTCTATCTTTATCTTTCACCATCCATGTCTCCTTTATGTTACCTTAATAAATCTTTTTCACTTGTTTTGCTAAACTAAAAATGACCCCCCCAAAAAACATAATTTGTTCTTTTGGTAGTCCATAAATATTTAGTACTCTTCTCCAACACCATGACCCAAAGACAATAAATCTTCTTGTGTCATCTTTATTCATTTTCAGATACTTTGCAAGTGGTTGAAAAGACCGTGGTCTGTATCAGTCACACCATAGTCCTCAAGATAATATCAATGCTCCTCCATAATTTGGAGAGGTCCCTGACTATAGACTCTCTCGGTGCACTACATCTCCTGATCTTCTGACTGCTGGTACCAATGGTGATTATTGTGGATCAAAGCAAGATGAAGTTGTTAACAGTTTAACTCTTTTCTCCATTTATCATGTCATGATGTTGCCTGTCAGTCCAGTGGTGAAAATTTGTGTTTTCTTAATGATGAGATGCAATTAATTTTTAAGGCTGCATTTCAATTCCTGCAGCAAGTGCTTCAAGTCCTCGCTTTCAGTAAGCAAAGTTATATCATCTGCAAAACACAGGGAATCAAAGTCTTCTGATTCTTGCTCCACATTCTTGTGTGTGTTCCATCCAATCATTCCCATTCATTATATTTTATAAAATTAATCAACATTGAAAAGGAGCTCTGGTGGCCTAGTGGCAAGAAGTTGTGCTGCAATCCCCAAAGCACGAGATTTGTGGCCACCAGCTGCTCTGTGGGGGAAGAATGGGCACTGTCTTCCTGTGTGATTAACTGCCTCTAAAAACCGGCTGGAGGGTCAGTTATAGGTCGGTTCTGACTCTATGGTACACAACAACAATCAACATTGAACTATGCCCACCACTGCCCTGTCTTTTCAGATCCCTGTTGAGTCTTTCCCATTTCCTTTACCCACCTCACCTGACTCATGAAATTGTGTGACCCTGTGATTTACCACCAGCCCCACCCCACCCACCCCCCCACCCATCCTCACCCCTCTGCTTCTCCCTTCCCCTCCTTGGACCCTAATAGAAGTTTTACTAGTTATCTTTCTATTTCTACAATAATGGCCTTCCTTATACAGTATTTGTCCTTATGAGACTGAGTTAGTTCACTCAGCATAAGGCTCTCCAATCGCCAAATTATGCAGTAATCTTCAAAATAATTACTTCCAAGTGCCACATAGTATTCCATTGTGTAAGTGTACCACATTTTCTCAATCCATTCAATTGTGATTGGACATTTGGGTTGTTTTCATGTTCTTATAATGGTGAATAATCCTGCTATGAACACAATCTCTGTTTGTGTCTCATTTCTAGTTTTCTCAGGGTTTATTCTAAGCAGTGCAGTATCTGGGTCATATGGAATTTTTATGTTCAGCTTTTTGAGGAAATATCAAACTGCTTTCCAAAATGGTTGTACCATTTTACAATCCCACCAGCAGTATATGAGTGTTCCCACCTCTCCACATCCTCTCCAACGTTTCTTACTTGCTGTCCTGTTAAACTTTGCCACTGCTACTGGGGTGAGAGGATATTTCATTGTGGTTTTGATTTGCATCTCTCTTTTTGCCAGTGATTTTGAGTATTTCTTCATGTGTCTGTTTGTCATCCGAATAACTTCCTCTGAAAATTCTTTCCATGTCTTTTGTCAATTTTGTAATTGGATTATCAATCTTTTTCTTGTGGAGGCCCTGTAGGGTTCTGTAAACATTTGATATGATACCCTTGTTTGAGATGGTATTGCCAAATGTGTTTTCCTAGTCAGCAGGTTTTCTTTACTCTCTGTTGGAAAAGGTTTTGATATACCCAGAGATTAATCTTTACAAAGTCCCATTCTTCAATTTTATCTTTTCCTGGTTGTGTATTTCTGGCTGTATTTGTCAGCCTTTTTATACCATGAGCTAGGTCTTCAAAGTTTGGTCCCATTTTGTCTCTAATGATCTTTATGGTTTGGGGCTTTACGCCTAGATCTCTGATACACCTTGAGTTGGTGTTTGTGTATGGTGAGAGGTGTGCATCTTCCTTCAGGTTTCTGCAGGTAGTAGTCCAGTTTTGCCAACACCATTTGTTGAAGAGGTTGTTCCCCCCCATTTGATAGATTTTATTTCCTTGTTGACTATAGATAGATGGATTAATTTAAATGTTATTGATTCTGTTCTATTGGTCTGTTGTCATTGTACCAGTACCATGCTGTTTTGGTTATTACAGCTATGTAGTAGGTTTAGAGATAATTCTTGTTTGTCAGAAGTACTTTCCTCATTTGAAGTCTCTTTCCTTTCCAAATAAACTTGCCAATTGCTTTTTCTATTTCTTTGAAAAATGAGTTTGGTATCTATATTGGGATTGCATTAAACATGTATATTGCTCTTGGTAGGACAGTAATTTTCACTATAGTGAGTCTTCTTATCCATGATAAGGGAACATTTCCCCATTTATGTAGGTCTTTTATTGTTTCTCACAGAAATATTTTGTGGTTTTCTTTTTGAAGGTTTTTTGTGTTTCTGGTTGAGTTTATTCCCCAAGTATCTAAATTTGTGGTTGGTGATTATAAATGCTATTGTTTCCTTGGTTTCCTTCTCTGTGTTTTCTTTGTTACTGTAGAGGAATTCCACAGACGATTGTATATTGATCTTACATCCTGCCATTCTACTAAATTCGTCTATGAATTTTTTTGTTGAATACTTGGGGGTTTCTGTGTACATTATCAGATCATGTACATATAGTGACAGTTTCACTATCTCATTGCTTATCTGGATGCCTTTTTTTGTCTTTCTCTTGTCGTATTGCCCTAGCAAGGACTTCCAATAAAATATTTACTTTCTCCTTTGAGAATGATATTGGCTCTTGGGTTTATATATATATATATACTTTTTACTATGTTGAGGAAATTCCCTTTTATTCCTATTTTGCTGAGTGTTCTAATCAGGAAGGGGTATTGGATTACATCAAAGGCCTTATCTACATCAATTGCTGTATCATATGTTTCTTATTATTTGCTTTGTTAATGTGATGAATTACATTGATTGTTTTTCTTATGTTGATCTATCCTTGTATACCTGTTATGAATCCCACTTGGTCATGATGAATTTTTTTTATATGCTTTTGGATTCTATCACCTAGGATTTTGTACTCCATATATGAAAGATATTTGTGTGTAGTTTTCTTATTTGGTAAAATCTTTGCCTAGTTTGGTATTAGGTTTATGCTTGCTTCATAGAATTACTCTGGAAGTGTTCCTTGTTTTTCTGCTTTTTAAAATACTTTAAGTAGAATTGCAGATAAATCTTCCCTGTATGCTTGGTAGAATTCAGCTGTGAAGCCATCTGGTCCAGGATTTTTTTGGTGGGTAAAATCTTTTAATGACCTGGCCAATTTCTTTTTTTGTGATGAGTCTGTTCAAGTGTTCTACATCTGTCTATGTCATCTGGGTAGGGCATGAGTTTCAAGGGATTTGATTTTCGAATTTATCAGAGTATACTTTTCATAGTATTCTAATATTATCAATTTAATTTCATCTGGTTCTGCTGTGATGTCACTTCTATCATTTCTTAGTTGAGTTACCTGTGTATTCAATTTTTTCTTTTTGTTAAATTTGTCAGTGGTTTATCAATTTTATTGAACTTTTTGAAAAACCAGCTCCAAGCCTTACAGATGGTATCGTTTGTTTTTCTGTTTTTGATCTTATTGATTTCGGCTCTTGTCATAATTTCCTTTATTCGAAAGGCTCTGGAATTAGATTGTTGTTCTTTTTCTATTTGATAGAAATGCTAGGGTAGATAATTAATTTTGCTTCTTTCTTCCTTTTTTATGTGTGTGCCTTTTGCCATGAGCTGCCTTCTGAGAATAGCCTTAGGTGTGTCCCAGAGGTGTTGTTGTTGTTATGTGCTGTTAAGTTGCCTATGACTCATAGCAACCTGATGTACAGTAGCTCTTGAAGCCTGCTCTAGCCTGAGCCAGTCTCATTGATTCTGACATACCTACCCTCATTGACTCAGTTATTGTATCAATCCATCTCATCCAGGGTCTTCTTCTCCTGCACTGTTCCTCTACCCTTCCAAGCATGATGTCCTTCTGTAATGACCAGTCCCTCCTGACCACATGCCCAAAATATGTGAAATGGAGCTTCAACATCCAAGCCTCTAAGGACCAAGGAAAAACTTGGTTTAGCTTCTCCAAGACAGACCTATTTGTTTTCTTGGCAGTCCAGAGTATGTATGTTCTTATTGTTATGTGCCGTCGAGTCACTTGCAACTCATAGCAACCCTATGTATAACAGCCCTAAACTCTGCTCTGTTTTGTGCCAATCACACTGTCTCTGACACTCCCATCCCGATAACCCCAGTCACTGAATCAATCCACCTCATAGAGGGCCTTCCCCTCCTGCGCTGTCCCTCCGCCCTCCCCAGCATGATGTTCTTCTCCAAGGACCAGTCTCTTCTTACAACATGTCCAAAGTATGTTAGACAGAGCCTCAGAATCCTTGCCTGCAAAGAGCCACCCGGTTTAACCCTTTCCAAGATGAATCTGTTCGTTTTCCTAGCAGTCCATGGTACTCTCAATACTCTTCTCCAGCACCACAGCTCAAAGGCATCAATTCTCCTTCTGTCCTCCTTGGTCATTGTCTAACTCTCTGATGCATAACAAGTGATTGCAAAGACCATGGCCTGTATCAGACGCACCTTGGTCTCCAGAGAGACACCATTGCTCTTCAGTACTTTGGAGAGGTCCCTAACAGCAGACTTTCCCATGGCAATGCACCTTTTAATTTCCTGGCTACTGGTGCCAAGAGTGTTGACTGTGGAGCCAAGCAAGCTAAAGCTGTGAACAATCTCAATCTCTTCACCATCCATCCTGATGCTTCCAAGTGGCCCAGTGGTGAGAATCTTTGTCATCTTGACATTGAAGTGGACAGAGTATGTATATTCAAGATTATCCTCCAGCACCACAACTTGAAGGCATCAATTATTATTCTGTCATCCTTAGTCATTGTCCTGCTCTCTGATGGACAGCAAGTAATTTCAAAGACCATGGCCTGCATTAGGTGAACCTTAAGTCTCTAGACTGACACTGTTACTTCTCAGTACTCTACAGAGATCCCTGACAGCGCATTTCCTAGTGCAATTCCTCTTTTGATTTCCTGACTGCTGGTCATTTTAGTATGTTGTATTTTCGTTTTCATTTGTTTCAAGAAACTTTTTAATTTCATTCTTTATTTCTTCTATAACCCAATCATGTTCTAGCAGAAAGTTATTTAGCTTCTACATGGGTGGGTTTGTAAGTTTTACCCTTATGCCCACATTCTTCTTCATAGAGTCCATCTTCTCAAATAAATTCCTCCGCATACAGATTGAATAGTTATGGAGATATGATACAACCTTGACACACACCTTTCTTAATTTTAAGCCATGTAGTGTTCCCTTGTTCTGTTCTCATAACAGCCACTTGGTCTAGATTTAGGTTTGGCGTGAGCACAATTACGTTTTCTGGGATTCCTATTCTTCTCAATGTCAGATGTAATTTATTATGGCCACACAATCAAAGGCCTTTGTATAGTCAGTAAATCATAACTAGACACTCTTCTGGTATTCCTTTTGTAACGTTTAAAAATTTATTTTATTAGTCTTTTTATGCTTTGTTTCACAAATCTCCAGACCTAGGTTAATGTCATGTAAAATTTTACCATAAAACTTCTCATCAAATGTATAAAATAAATGAACTTGTATGCAGAGCAGATTATCCGGGAGGCTGGGCTCTGTGAGGAGAATTGTGGCATCAGGATTGGTGGAAGATCTATTAACAATCTGCGTTATGCA
>NW_006399983.1:983823-989591 GCF_000299155.1 Elephantulus edwardii
CAGGACAGAGCGGAGTTTAGGGCTGTTGTACATAGGGTCGCTATGAGTCGCAAGCGACTCGATGGCACATAACAACAACAACAACAACAACAACAACAGTGGCAAGCTGAGTTGCTATCCTGAAGGCACCTGGAGGCAATCAGCTTCTCCAAAGTCTCCTCCCTTGTGCTTAGTTGCCTCTGAAAACTCGCCCCGAGGGTTAGCCATGGGTGGGTTTCTACTCTATGGTTCACAACAACAACAATGCAAGTCTTGCTCTTTTCAATTACTTGCTATGCTTTTGAAAATGGATAATGACCAAGGATGACAGAAGAATTAATGCTGATTTGTGATGTTGGAGAAGAGTACTGAATATCCATAGACTGCCAAAAGAATAAACAAATATGTTTTGGACAATTGTGACAAAAGAGCTCCTTTGAAGCAAGAATGGTGCAGCTTCCTCTCACATACTTCAGACATGTTGCTCGGAGTGGGCTAGGCCTTTGGAGGTCGGCATCCTTTCCTCCTTTAGGGGAGGAAAACCTTCAAGAAGATGGATTGAGAAAAAGGCAGTAACAATGTGGCCAACTATGTTGAAGATGGTGAGGATGTCACAGGACAGGGCCAGGTTCAGACAGTTGTAAAGGACATTAAAAATTCACAGTTCACGCCAGGGAAAATAACCCCAAGAACCTGCTATTCCCAACTGACGTGTAGCGTGGTGATGTAATGCATGCGGCCTGCTCTGGCAGCCAATCCGGACCTTGGCCTCATGCCGGCGGCCCCGCCCCGCCCGCTCTGGTCGTGGGGTTTGCTGGGGGTGGGGTTTGAGCCGCTCCCGGACGTGCTTGGCCGCCGCCGTGGCAGTGAGTGGACGTAGACTGTTCTGGCGGCCTAGGTCGGGCTTTCCGCTATCGCATCGCCTGGGGTGGGTCCACGGACGGCAGTGGACCCGGCTGGAGCTCACCCCTGGACGTTTGGGAACTCTGAAGGATACATTTCAGAACGTGGCTCATGTCGAGACTAAGGTGTTGATATTCAGCGAGTGCTGTGAAGTCTGTGATTCTGTGCCTTTGTCCCCCCCCCCCCCAACACCCGAGCGTCCCAGGCTTGTTGTCTGTCCCCCTGCCCCCAGTGGAAACGAAAAGGGCTTCTTCCTGCTGCCCTATACAGACCAGGAAGGAGCCTGGGGAAGAGGGAACTGGAATGAGTCCAGCTGGTCGCCTGAGGGGCTGTTGCTGTTGGGTTTGGAGGACGTGACCTGCGGTTGACAGCAACCCTGGCCTCGGGGTACCAGGTGTCAGCAGCCCCCTCAGGTGTGACAGTTCAGTACCATCATTGGAAATTCTCCTCAAACCACAGTCTTTAGAGCTCTCTCTCTCTGGTCTTGAGTCTGGCACCAAGAATGAACCTCAGCTTCAGATTTGTAAATGTAATACTTCCCTCTGGGGTTGATGGCGAGGAGCAGAAATAAAAAACATGTAGCCCAAGGTGCGCAACAGATATACATATATATCTACATACGAAGTAGCTACTACGCCCTGCGCGTACATTTTAAGATATATTTTAATTTGTTACAAGTCTACTAAGTTGAACAATTGCGTTTTTTTAAAGTAGTAAGTGTATAATTATGAATGGAACATTAATGTAATATTTAATTACTGAAACATTTTTCTTACCTTTATGCAGGCATAAAATACTTACTGATTTTTGGATATTGATCTTATATCCTACCACTCTACTAAACTGGCCCACTCACTGTTTTTATTTTTGGGCTAAAAACTTTTTTTTTCCCTCCAGAACTCAGTAAAAATTTACTGAGTACTTGTTGAATTCTTATATATTTTCAATGCAACAGTTGTTGGTTGTTTTTTTCAAAAATTTTTATTATTAATTTCAGTGAAAATTTACAGAGACTTTGGATTTCCATTCATTCATTGCTGCATTTTTCTCCCCTCCCAACCCTCCCCCAATCCCCCCAGTACACTCCCCTCTTGGAAAGTAAAAGAAAAATTTTTTCATTGTTTTACAATCCCTCCCCCCAGGTCTACTCCACTAAGCAGCCTTCGCTCTGGACTCCTGTCATGACAAAAATACCTAATCACATATCCCTTTTAAACAGTTTTCTCCCTCATCTGTTTCAATGCAGTATACATTATTGAACCCATCTTTCTCAGTCTCCCTCCGAACCCCAAGGTCAGTCCTGTTTTACAACAGTGGCACCATGCAGTATTTGTCCTTTTGTGACTGAGATACTTCACTCAGCATAATGTCCTCCAGGGTCACCCATTTTGAATAATATTGCATGAGTTCCTTGTTTTTCAATGCAGCGTAGTATTCCATTGTGTGACTATACCACAGCTTCTCTATCCATTTGTTTGTTGATGGGCACTTAGATTGTTTCCCACTCCTTGCTGTTGTGAACAAAGCTGTGATAAACATGGGTATGCAGTTATATGCTTGGGTGGTAGTTATGGTCTCTTTAGGGTGTATTCCCAGTTGTGGAATTGCTGGGTCAAATGGTATCTCTATTTGCAACTTTTTGAGAAAGCACCATACTGCCTTTCACAGTGGTTGCACCATTAAACTGGCCTACTAACTTGACAGTTTTTTGGTTGAGTCTGGGATTTTCTGTGTACACTATTATATCATCTGCATATAACAACAATTTAACCATCTCTTTGCAGATCTGGATGTCTTTTATTTCTTTCTCTTGTCATACTGCCCTAGCAAGTACTTCCAATACAATATTGAATAGAAGTGGTGACTGTGGACATCCTTGTCTGGTCCCTGTTTGCAAGGAAAATGCTTTTAGTCTTTCTCCATTGAGAATGATGTTGGCTTTTGGTTTTGCATGTATACTTTTCACTATGTTGAGGAAATTCCCTTCTATTCCAGTTTTGCTGACTGTCAGGCATACAATACTTAGGAAATCATGTTTAAATACCTCATAAGTGTGACCGTTTTCCCTGAATATATTTTTATAAGTGTGTGGTGTGTTTAGCTCCCATCTGAATTGCTATTTTAATTAGAAGTAAGTTTGGAAAGTTTGCAGATAGTTACATCTTTGATAGTTTAATCTTAGGGAACAGATTTAGGTGGTAAAACTAGAGAAAGTCATTGCTATTGTGTCAGAAGCAACTCCTAGCTAGACCCTTCAGTGGATTTTCAGAGGTTCTAAATTACCCGGAAGAGATGACCTCTCTTTCCCTGGAGCAGCCTTATCCACTTGTCCACCAGAGTACTCTGGCTGGTAGAGGATGCTGATATACACATTCAATCATTTAGCAGGTGTTTATTAACATGGATAATTTCTCTTAACAATAATTAGTGGTAGTTTCTGAAAGTCAGCCATGAGTTGGTTCCAATTCAATGGTACACAACAACAACAACAGTTCCTGTAAGGTTGTTGTGTAACGTTGAGTTGGAACCAACCCATGGCTAACCCTCCAGTCCAGTGGGTTTTCAGACTGTAAATTGCACAGGAAATTGTCTATTCTTCTCCTAAAAAGCAGCTGGTAGATTCAAACCGCGGGCCTCTCTCAGGATTGCAGTGCAACTTCTTGCCACAAGGCCAACCAGAGATTTTTTTTTTAAATTTTTTATTATTTTTTGTTTGTGTATACCGTCAAATTGGATCTGACTGGTACAGGAGGAGACTGACCCTCCTTCTCCAGCAGAGCATCTGGTTGATTTGAACCGCACACCTCTGGGACTGCAGTGCATCTTCTTGCCAGTAGGCCACCAGAGCTCCGAACCAGAGATTTTAAGCATAAACGAAGAGGATATAGTCCTAAAATGGAAGGCAATAGATGAAAGGCTATATTAAAAGTAAGTAATCAGGGGCCTCTCCAGATTATTGAGGAGCAGTGATGTCAATTTGAAGACTAAGGTGCGCCTGATTCAAGGCATGATCTTTTCAATCACTTGCTTTGCAGCTAAGAAGTGGACAAAAAAATATGAATGACAGAAGAGGAGTTGATGCCTTTGAGAGGAGTACTGAATAACGCAAGGACTACTAAAATAACAAACAGATGTGTCTTGGATAAGGTGCAGCCAGAGTACTTCTTGGAGACAAAGTTGGTGACTAAAGTTATTCTTCATGCTTAGGAAAGTTGAGGGATGGAGGAGGACAGGAAGACCTTCAAGCAGGTGGGATTTTCAAAGTGACTGTGACAGTGGGCTTGAGTGTCAGATATTGTGAGGATGGCACAGGATAGGACAGGATTTAGATTTGTTGTTCATAGGATTGCTATGAATCAGTTTTGATCGAGGACACCTAACAACAACAGCCACCATCCTCCTGCCAAAGACAGATATGTTTGTTCTTTTGGCTGTTTAGGACCCATTAAGTTAAGTACTCTATACCATAATTCAAAAGCATTAATCATGTTGAAATTCCCAGAACCTAGTATAGCAAATAGTTGCATTTAATATGTATATGAAATTAATGAATTGGGGGGAGGAACCCCAAAATAAAACTAAGACAGGTTTCAGCTCAAAAGGATTAAGATATATATAGATAGAGATAGAGATAGAGACAGAGGTAGATAGATATAGATAGATATAGATATAGATATATAGAGATATATATATAATAAAACCCTCTCCTATCAAGGCACAATAGCTAGATTATAAAAAGTCAGTCCTAGCCATGTTCTGTGCACAACAGACATATTGTAAATAAAAGATATATGAAGAATGAAAAGAAATTTGCGGGTAAAGTATTCTGTGCAAAGAGCAAGCATAAGAAAACTGGAGTGTTACTATCTGACAAAGCAGACTTCAAGACAGAGAAATAAAGACGGGCATTACTTCATGAGAAATGGGTCAACTAACCAAGGTTACATAACAATCTTAAATGTGAATGTCAGGTCTAATGAGATCTCAATCATAGTTGGAAATTTTAACATCTTAAAATTTAGAATCTGTTACCCATAAACAGGAGCACAGGTGGCCTAATGGTAAAGAATTGCTCTGTGCCAACCCAAAGGCATGCAGTTCGACTTCACCAGCTGCTCCTTGGGAGAAAAATGTACAATTTCCTCCTGTGCAATTTACTTCCTTTGAAAATCCATTGGAGGGGCCACTATGGATCGGTTCCAGTTCAATGGTACACAACAGCAACAATCCATAGATTTTCACTACAAGAAATGCTAAAAGGTGTTGTCCACTTCAGGCAAAACTCAGATCTGGAGAAAGGCACAAAAAACTGATTAATGAACGAATGCATAATTCTAGGGTTGCTCTAAAAGAACAAGTAAACAAAATTTTTAAAATTAGTAATAATATCAATTAGGAAATAGAAAACATGCACAATACCATTATATGTCTTGGTCCCACTGAAATTTACAAATTGTAAACCCAACAACTGTGGAATACATATTCAGTGCCTATGAAATATTCCCTGTGACAGACAGAGCATATGCTTAATAAATTCTTAAGACTGGATGCTTACTTTGTATATTTTCTGACCCTGCAGCAGGTTTTCACAGGTAGTAAATCACATGGGAGATTCCACATCCGTCTCTCCAGGAGCTGGTGGAATTGTACCTCATGTTGAGATAGTGGGGACAGGACAGGACAGGGCAAGATTCTGATCTACTTAAGAGGTTGCTGTATGTTCTAGTTGACTTGATGGCACTTAATAAAAACAACAACAACAAGACAAAGTGCTTGTGAGCAAATATTGTAGATTTTGTTGTTGTTGTTATGTGCCATCGAGTCGTTTCCGACTCATAGCGACCCTATGCACAACAGCTCTAAACCCTGCTCTATCCTGCGCCAAC
>NW_006399983.1:992449-1019470 GCF_000299155.1 Elephantulus edwardii
CCCACCCTTAGCCCAGTGCCATTACCCACTTTCTTCCCAGCTCCACCCTCCACCAGGATAATCCTTCTCATCTACCAAGTCCCTTCAGAAAAATATCTTCCATTGTCCAACCCATGATCTGGCAGTTTGTATCTTAAGCCTTTCTTGGCTTCTGTGATTCCAAAAACATTGACGTTGTAGATTTTACAATGTGAATTATATTCGGTTTCTGTTTCTTTACAGTTTCATTTGTGAACTGAATTACCAACTGCATTTTTTGTTTTCTTTTGCCATGCAATAGGGAGGTTACCGGCTGTCTAGGTGGAGCTTCTTCATGGTTTTAAAGATGTTTTAATCACTCTAGCTAGGGCATTTATCACCCACTAGTCCTGAGAATTATTTTGAGGAAAAAATAAATTCTTTGGCTTAATCATCTCAGGAAATGGTGCTTACCCTATGCCCTGTACTTGCAGATTTACTTATTACCATAGTGAAGACAAAGAGAAGCTCTAGCAGTAATGCAACTGGGCTAATTTTCTTTGCACAAGCTTATTTGATCTTAACCCTAGCATATTGGTCCATAGTTCTCTTTTCTTTGAATCCTATTAATTTTCTCATGGTATCCATGTTTTGTCTCACATACTTTGGCATGTTGGTAGGCTATTCCTTAGAAAGCATGCTTGGAAAGGTAAAGGGTCACTAAAAGAGAGGAGACCCTCAACAGGATGGAGTGACCCATTGACTGCAGCAGTGAGCTCAAGTGTGTCAGAGATGATGAAGATGGCACAGGATAGGACAGGATTAAAATCTGTTGTTCATAGAGTCACTGTGAATCATGACTCAACAGCAACAACAACAACATGCATATTGAAAGAACTTATCCTGGGAAATGCTAATCCAGAGTATTTACACATTTCTTGCCTGTATCCTGTATGAATGGTTTATGAACCACTCATGCTATGGATAGAACTAGAGTTCTTTTCCATAGACTTGTTTGAAAGGGAAGGATGTATCCCTTCGGTTTTGTTAGAGGCTGATATGAAATATGGTGATGTAAAATGAGGAAGGGTGTTAGATGGTGGCAAAGTCTGACATCTACTAACTCCACAAATAGAAACTGCTCCATCATCAACATCTACAAGACAGAAGTGATTCCCATAAGGTCAGACATGTCCCGCACGTTCCCACACCTCCTTCTGCTAATTCCAACCACAATCTTGTTATCCAGGTTCTAAAATCTGATGCAATAGCTATACAGACCTCACAGTACCATACTCATAATTATGACGTTTATTAGTGCGACATCAGAAACCTTAAAAATTGGCTTCTCTAGCTGTTAAACATTAACTCCTATTGAGGGCATGGTCTTGGGCTACTTTATCTGCGGGCACCTGGTCTTGCAGATCATTGATAGCTGTGGGTCCAGTTTATGAGAGTGCTTTTCACACTGTGAAGAACAGTGTGACTGGTGGAGAAAGGGTGCAGAGACTGTCACAAGATGTAACCAGAGGAACCCTGGAGATAGAACCACAGTTAAAGATTTTGCTTGCAGGATGATTGAAGGAAAAGCAGATTTATGACTGTTATGAGACAAACTTGTGATTGAGGAGACTAGAGGTTTATTTGTGCTGCCGAACTGCCCCGAGATAAAGTTGCTGAACAACTGAGGAAACCAGAGACTTCTTGTATTTGTGCTCCTGAACTGAATCTGTACTTTCACTGGGTCATAATCATTGATAGGCTCCAGTCCTTCACGGTTCCAGTGTCTTTTAAGTGTGTTCTGACTTTGGCTCACCCTCCAGCCTGCTGTTTGTTGTTGGCGGATGCCATTGAGTCAACCACGATTTATAGTGACCCTGAGGGTAACAGATCTGAACCTTGCCCATAGCAATCCTGAGAATAAAGGATCTGAACCTTGCCTTATTCTGTGACATCCTCACCCTCTCTGATACACCTCAGCCTGCTAATTGTCACTGTGTCAATATTAGACAGTATTCTGTTGTTATTCGTGGGATTTAAAAAAAAAACAACAATGTTTTATTCTTGCACAAGGGCCATGCTAATCTTCTTTGTATCGTTCCAATGTTATTATATGTGCTGCTGAAGCAAGCACAAAAGAACTCAACAATATTTTCTTGTATTTGAAGTGAAAGATTACACAGTAAGTCAAGTTCCATTTTACTGTTTCTCTACAAATTATTTAATGATATTGGTTTCTTTTTTTTTTTTAAGAAAACTTTCACGGTTTTATTGTATAATGAGGCATTGAAACATCTGAACAAATCAATATCTGGGCGGTGAGGCAGCTGCTTTCTCCTTCACTTCTTTGGGTTACTAGAGCAACTTGTCAGTACATTAAAAAGAAAAAGACAGCCTTTTGCATTACCTAAGGCTTTCCAAGACATGCGCTGGTACAACACAAACTTCTCCTGTCAGATGCAACTAGTCTAGTGTCCAAACATCATGCACTGTGTTAACACCTCAGTGGCAGCAGCGCACTGCACCCACTCCTACCTCGGCCTTGCTTGTTTGTGTATGATATTTGGAGCATCTGGAGGAGTGTGAATAGTATCGGGAAAAGGAGGGAGGAGGAAACAGCATTAATGCCTGGCTGGGACGAGGTCAGACGAAGTTGTGCAGAGAAAGCCTGAACATATCATTGGTGCAAACCCAAGCATCATTGATATTCTTTAACAGGAACATCTGGTGAAAGCCCATGATGGGGTCTTCATCGGCCTTGAGCTGGCCCACAACCATGCTGAGGATACAGCTGTCTGGCGTGGGCTGATGGTCCTGCGACATGATGCTGTGCTGGATTTTCTGGAACGGAAGGCTAGACAATTTCTCCACAATGGCAGCTTTCCCCTAGAACTGTTGTCCTTCCCACGTAAGGCATGATGTGTCAATGTAAATTGTGCCTAGTTGGACTCTGTCGTTATCAAATAACTGGTAGTAATGTTGAATGAAGCTGGATTCAATCTGTCCCCAAATTGACTTGTCTCCCATTATGGAGTGTCGCCCAGCCTCCGTGAGACCCGAGGGGCTGGCATGATGGTGGCAGCGGCGGCAGCAACCCAGCGCGATCTGCCTGATATTGGTTTCTTATTTGTTCTATTCTGCTTATAGGATTTCTAGGATTCTAGTTTCTCTGCTCCTTTATCTCCTCATCTCAGCTTTTAAGTAATTTTTGACCATTTGGTCTCATAAATCCATGATTTGCCTTTATAAAGGAGCTCATAGGTTTCATCTTTAAATAACCAAGATAATCTGTTATTTAGCTAAGGTGGTTTCAAGGGGTGATTATAGTTGAAAGCCTAGAAATGATATTTTTCTTTCTCAAGAACACTTCCTCAAAACAACTACGAGATATCATCTCACCCCAGTAAGAATAGCAAAATTTAACAGAACAGCAAACAACAAAAGCTGGCGAGGTTGTGGGGAAACTGGAACCCTTATTCACTGTTGGTGGGATTATAAAATGGTGCAACAACTATGGAAGGCTGTATGGCGCTTTCTCAGAAAGTTGCAAATAGAAATACCATTTGACCCAGCAATTCCACTACTGCGAATTTACCCGAAAGAAACCATAACTGCCACCCAAGCAGATACATGCAAACCCATGTTTATTATGGCTTTGTTCGCAATAGCAAAGAGCTGGAAACAACCCAAGTGACCATCAACAAACGAATGGATAGAGAAGCTCAGCTATATTCACACAATGGAATACTATGCAGCATTGAAAAACAAGGAACTCATGAAATATTATGCAAAATGGATAACCCTGGAGGACATTATGCTGAGTGAAATAGCTCAGTCACAAAAGGGCAAATATTGTATAGGGCCATTATTGTAAAATGGGACTGACATCAGGGTTGAGGGAAGAAAGAAAAGGAGGGGAGGAATGACGTATATTGCATTGAAACAGATGAGGGAGAGGTCTGAAAGAGTTTTTCTTTTCAAGGAGAAGAGTGATTTGGGGTGGTTGGGGGTGGCCAGGGAGAAAAGTGCAACGATGAATGATTGGAAATCCTAAGTCTCTGTAAACTTTCATTAAAATTAATAAAAAAGAACACTGCCACAATCACGTATCATGAGTCTCAAATTACTTAAAACTCAGTAAGTGCCACTGATGAGTAATTAATTGTAAATCTTCAATGAAGCTGATAAACTCTTCTACAATTTTTTTTTTAGTTAAGTGATGATTTTATTGCTGAAGTTCATAAAGACAAATTTATGCAACCAGGGCAGAGGCTGTGGATGATTCATATTTTCAATGGGGGGAAGGACTCTCTTTGTCTTATAGTATTGAGCCAGTTGGTGAATTTGGCTCTCAATCAGAATCAGATGGAATTTAGCATCCTTATCCTTTTGTTTTCAACAATTAGCACCAGGCCTAGTTTTCACAGCCGATATTGAGCTTCCCCAGTGGTCCTTTCCACAGATGTAAACTATTTGATTCCTATGCATACCATCAGGTGAAATCCATGTGTATAGCCTGCGTTTATGTTTCTTGTAAAATGTATTTTCAACGAATAAATTGTTGACTGTGCAAAAATATCATCCTATCTCTAGCTTCATTTCTGTCACCAAGTCCATGCTTTCCAACTACTGATCCTTCTTCTTGATTCCCAACTTTTGCATTCCAGTCACCCATCACTATTAATGCATCTTGATTGCACAAATTGGTAGAAATAATCTATTTCCTCTTCTTTGGCTCTGGTTGTGGCTCTGTTTGTTGGTGCATATATTTGAATGATACTGGTATTCACTGGACTTCCTTGTATACGTATGGATATTATCCTGTCACTCACAATATTTCAAGAAACATCTAGAAATGACTTTTTTAACTATGAAAGCAGCCCCAGTTTTCCTCACCTTTTCATCTCCAGCATAATAGATCATATGATCATCTGATTCAAAATGTCCCATGCCAGTCTGTCTCATCTCGTCAATACCTAGTATGTCAATATTTATGCATTCCATTTCTTCCTTAACAATATCCAACTTTCCCACATTCATAGTTCTTACATTCCATGTCCCAACCACTAGTCTGTTCCTCCTCCATACTATTTCCACACTTGAAAGTTCCACATCTATTGCCCTATCTGCTAGTCTAAGTGTGTTCTGTTGTACATAAAGTTTTTGAAGGATCTTGCCTGAAAGCAATGAGTACCAGAAGAATGTCTATCTTTGTTTCATTGATTATGCAAAGGCATTTGACTGTGTGGATCATAACAAACTGTGGCTGACTCTGAGAAGAATGGGAATCCCAGAACACTTGGTTGTGCTAATGCTAAACCTATACTTGGACCAGGAGGCAGTCGTCAGAACAGAACAAGGAAACACTGCATGGTTCAAAATTGGGAAGGGTGTACGCTAGGGCTGTATCTTGTCTCCATACCTTTTCAATCTTTATGCAGAACAGGTTATCTGGGAAGCTGGGCTCTATGAGGAGAAATGTAGCATCAGTATTGGAGGAAGAATCATCAACAATCTGCGCTATGCAGATGATATAACCTTGCTTGCTGAAACTGAAGAGGACCTGAAGCGCTTGCTGCAGAGGGTCAAGGACTGCAGCCTTCGGTATGGATTGAGACTCAATATCAAGAAAACAAAGAGTCTCACCACTGGACCGATTGGCAGCATCATAATGAATGGTGAAGAGATTGAGATTGTTCACAGTTTTGGTTTGCTTGGATCCACAGTCAACACTCTTGGCACCAGCAGCCAGAAAATTAAAAGACGTATTGTGATGGGAAAGTGGAAAAGTCTGTGGTTAGAGACCTCTCTAAAGTGCTGAAGTGCAAAGATGTCAGTCTGGAGACTAAGGGGTGCATGATATATGCCATGGTCTTTGCAATCACTTGCTATGCATCGGAGAGCTGGATAATGAGGACTAGAGATGATGGAGAATTGATGCCTTTGAGCCGTGGTGTTGGAGAAAAGTGTTGAATATACCATGGACTGCTAGGAAAACAAACAGGTTTGTCCTGGAGAGGGTGAAGCCGGGCTGCTACCTGGAGGCAAGGATTCTGAAGCTTCCTCTGACATTCTTTGGAAATGTTGCAAGGAAGGACCAGTCCTTGGAGAGGGACATCATGCTTGGGAGGGTGGAGGGACAGTGCCGGAGAGGAAGTCCCTCAATGGGATGGATTGATTCAGTGACTGGGGTAATAATGGAGGCAGGTGTGTTGGAGATGGTGAAATTGGCATAAGATAGGGCAGAGTTTAGGGCTGTTGTACATACGGTTGTTGAGTCGCAGGCAACTCGAGGGCACATAACAACAACATCCTTTTGTTACTGAATGCAAGGGGTTCCTTCTGTAGTCAATTGCCAATAAGACAAATGGAAAAGCACTTTAATACAGATCTGTGGAGGGCAGTGGGTCTCGGCCTCAAAGACTGCCACCCCATCTGGGAATGGTCATCGGCTTTTATACCAGGGTGAGACTCACTTAACAGTGCACTTTTGTTAGTAAAAAAATAATTTCTACGTCTGAAAGGAAAGTTCATATTTAAGTTCTAGTAATTCAGGAAGGATGAAAGTCAAGCAAGTGTTGAGAACATTTGTTCATCCGGTCGCTATGAGTCGCCTACTGGATGGCACTTAACAACAACAATTCAGGGATGGCACAGTCCCCTTCCTGGTAAACAGGCCGATTAAGATACAGTTTACATATTAAGGGGAAACAGCCTCAGAGAGATGTAGGAGAGATGCATTTTCTCTTTTGGTAAACAGATCAAACTACATAAGTAAAGAAAGGAAACAATTCTGAGGCCAAGTAACTAGTTTTGCAGGCTGAAGAAAACTGATGTCAATTTTATAACTATGTAACTATGGTTTTATAAAGAATTATGAACTTATTAATACTACCCCATCATTTTCTGTTCCTTTCAAGATGCCTTCGAACAGCAACAGCTTTCTTAATGAAATGGTAGAGATCCTCAGGAAAATCAGGAGCAGGTCCTTTGGACTTAAGGATTCTCAGGATTTTATTGCTTGTCACAAAACGCACTTGTGCAACGCCGTGTTAATCTCTGAGGATCACACCGATCTGGCTAGTTTTTAGATCTGCTCCTTCATGTCGTCAGACGTCAAGTTCAGCCAGGTGCGGATGCTGCGGCGATAGGAGAGAGCCGACTGGGACAAGCAAACCCCTCCCGGGAGCATGCATGGGACCCATGATCTCGGCAGTCAGGCAGCGGAAAAAACCTTCTCCGCCTTATGAAGCAACTAATTCGGACCGCTTACCTAACCTAGCAGTTTAATGGGCACACACTAGGAGCTCACTATCACCTAATCTTTTTCCTATGTTGTATTTTGTTTACCTTTTATTTACTTTGTGATTGTTTTTTACCACGCATTATTTGAGTGGTAATGATTTACATTTGTTGTATTATCTGTTTGATGATCTATGAATGAACTTGTAAACTTCAGTGAATGGATGGATTATTGGTTGAACGGAGAACAGGTTTAATCACAGGGCCTTTTGCCCCCTAGTGGGCGCGTGGGGCAGCGACCGGGAGCTGGTTGGCAGCTCTGGCAGCCAGTCGGAGCCTTCGCCCCGCCCCTCCGCTGCCGCGCGCCCGCCCGAGCGGCTCACGCAGTCTCCCGGAAGTGTTCCAACTCCGGCTCCGCGGCCTGAGGTGAGCGAGCGGTGGGTTATCTCTACACTAGGCCAGGTCGGGCGTCGGCTACGTCTGCGCTGAGGATACCGGGGTCTCGGGACCCCGCAGCGCGAGGCTGGCGCGCGCTTGTGCATCTCGAAGCGAGTCCAGGTGGTTCGCGCGCATGGCAGCCTCCACGGTGCGGGGTGGAGGGTGAGGCCGGGCTGCTGCGCGGTCTGCGGACGTGGACATAACCCGGGTCTGCGTCAGCGATTCCGAGCCTGTGGGCTAGTGAGGTGATCCCGGCCTGTTGTCCGCACTGTGAACAAACTGTTTCCTTGCCCCTGCTGTCCCCTCGAAACTGCGCGCTCCAGAAAGGGGGGGTCTCGATAGGACGCTGCTGGAGGAGCCCCCGGGGTGCTGCGGTGTTTGGGGGTGCGGGGTGTGGACTGCAATGGGCAGCTGCTCCCCGCGCCTTGTCAGACCTGAGCTGAACCCCAAACACCTTGACGCCTGCCCACAAACCACAGGCCTGAGAGCTTCCTGGGTTGAATCCACCACCAGTGAACCTCGGAGTTTCTTGATTCGTGTGACCCTTAATGCACGAAGTGGACCCTACTCAGTTTAGTGGGAGAAAGGAATCTGCCAGCTTCTGTCAAGATCTGTCATCTTGGAAACCCAGCGGGGACAAGGCTACCCCTTCCTGCAGGGTCGCTGTCAGAGTCAGAATCCACCTGGTGGCAAATAGGGTTTTGTAGAGCAATGGTGAGATTTAGAAATAAGCCTTCCATGACTAACACAGAAGGTGCTCAGCAGATGTGTATTGTGTACATTTAAAAGGCTAATTATACCACTAATAAGTATAGCATGTAATTGGGATAATATTTTTATTAGAAGCAGATCCTCAGAATCATTGAGATTAAACTGTAAAAGCTCCATAAAGTATTTTTTTATCCTTAAATCTCAAAAAATAAAATTGATATTTTTTATTTTAAAAACCTTTTTTAATAGGCTAATTTATCCCTTTTGTACTTATTATGCATCTGTTTTCCCATCATTATTGAAGGAAGAATCTAACAATCATGCTCTATTTAAGAAATTTTGATAAAGTGATTTACATAAAGTAATTTTTGCCAATGAATCAGGCCTCTAGGGACATGACATTTCTGTTACACAGGAATATAATACATACTTATAAAGATATAAAGAGATATATATATATAGATAGATATATATATGGTATATATTATATACTTACATAATTGTTGTGTGGTTGATTGCCAGCTGAGTCGAGCATGACTCATAGTGATCCTATCAACAAAAGGCCTGAAGCCTTTATATAACTATGATCATTTATCAAAGTTCATAGAGTTTCCAGAAGCATCTTGTTTGAGAATTGCCACTAAAAATAAGATGTAAATATTTTATAATGTTGGTAAACTCTGTGGAGTGTGAACCTTCTCGCAACTGACGCTCACTGGATTTCAGGGATTGTGAATCGTACAGGAAGAGATTTTCTATATTTTGCCTGGTGGTTGGTTTTGAACCTTCAGATGGGTGCCACCCTTGGCTCCCAAGGGACTGGTCCACCCGAGTTCTCTATAAGGTTGATACCATACATGTATATACACTTGAGAGAGAGTAAGAGAGTGTGTTTGTATTTTTATATTTTCTGTTTCTTTGCCGAGAGTATTTCTTATCTCATTGAAACTGTTTTTAGTTCAGTTCATAGACCAACTCCTGCTTGACTTGCTTGCTTTCTTACTTGGTTTTGGTTCACATTTGCCTGTTTCTTCACATGTCTGGAAAGTTTGGATTCCATCCAGGGTGTTTTGGATGATATATTGTAGGCTTTAAAGATTCTGTTCTATTCCTCTGAAGAGAATGAATTTTAATTCAGACAGCAGTTCAGGGCTTGACTGATCATCATCACCTTGTATTGACTTGATTTTGTGCTTTGTTGTGACATATCTTTCAAAAGCCCAATGTGTTTCCCAAGTCTTTTAACTTGAGGGGACCCCTCACTAGACTAGGTGTCTTCTGTGGAGCTTGTTGACATGGCTTTAGGCTTTGTTAGGGACTGAGATAGGCCTTCCTCTAGGGGGTGGTGCTTAGAGTCTTGTGTTTTCTCATGTGACATTCATGCTAATGTGTTAAGGTGGTCCCTCATGGATGGGCAGAAAGTCCCAACTCTTTCCTAATTGCCTTTTGTATCCCCCCTTTTAGCAGTACCGCAAATCCTCTTTGTTAAGCTTTGTGTGGTGTTACCCTGCTCACGTGCGTGCGGTAGATTCACTGTGTGGTGGAAACCCCACACAGACCCCTCCACCTTCTGGTTCCCTCCTTTCCACTGCCCTGTCCTTCACATTCCAGCCTCTTCAGCAGCTCTGTCATCTGGGCACTGCCAGCCACTGTGCTCTGCTCGAGTTAGGACTTCTATACTGTGTGAGAAAAACTGCCCCCATTCCGAGCTAGGATGGCTGTGGGGTTTGTTAGGTTCCAGGAACAGTATAGAAGAGACTCAGGATCTAAGGCTTCAGAGAGGACTAGGAAGAAGACGACTCTGAGAGAGACTCACAAAAGCAAATAGTGTCCAGTTGATTAGTGAAAAAAGAAAGAAACAAACAACCAACACAGTCCAGAGTCTGAGAGTTCTGTAGTGGGTCCCCTCTTGCAAGAAGGAGAATCTGTTCAGTGACAGAGTTCTGGTATTTATGGGGTCTTCTCTCTAAACTTAGCTTTTTTGCTTTTCCAGTTAATGACATTGTCTGTTTGCAAACCCGATGATGCCATTTGAGCTGGGATGGGCCCAGGTTGTACCACTGGGAAAGGTAGAGGACACCCACCCCCACCCCACCCCACCCCCAGACTAGATCCATCAAGGAGAACTCTGGAGAGTGCCTTGAAACAGCCCAACAGTTTTTCAGACACTTTCAGTACTGGGTGCAGAGAGGGCCCAAAGAGACTCTTGAGGCAGCTTTGGAAGCTCTGTTTCCAGTGTCTGCAACCAGAGGTTCACAGCAAAGAGCAGATCCTGGAGCTCCTCATGTTGGAGCAGTTCCTGACCATCCTGCCCACTTCCATACTCACCCACACACTTGGGGAGCCACTCCTTGGGCATCTCAGAGCCCTCAAGAAGGCTATGGGGGTTGAGGACTCCAGAATGAGGCCAAGGCCTGGACTGACTGCCAAAGCCAGCCACCCAGCTCCAGGTCACTATTCTATATGTACACTTGAGGACAACTAGTTGTTGTTGCTATGTTGTTAGTTGACCTGAAGTCAGCTGCAACTCATAGTCCCTACTGGCAACATGCCCAAAGTATATGAAGGAGCTTAAAAATCCTTGCCTCCAAGGAGCAGCTTGGTTTCACCCTCTACAGAACAATGTGATTTACTGCCTTTGAAAACTTGGAGTGTCAGCTATGGGTCGGTTCCAACTCCATGGCACATAACACAACATTCCCTCTAAACAAAGCTTTTTGTATTGTGTATTTCCATTTTACTTAATGATTTCCTTTTTAAGCCTGGATTATTTGATTGTTAGTAATTTCTGTATATTAGAATGTGTTATTAAATTATAATTTAATTACATTGTAGTCAGAGAAAATATGCTGTAAGATCCCAGGATTTGCTATTTAATATGCATTTGATCTGTCTTGTTGAATGTGTATGTGCAGTTGAATGTGTTTTCTGCAGTTGCTGAATTTAGTGATTAGAAAGTTTCAAGATGATCATCAGTGAATGGTGCCATTTAGGTTTATTGTTTAGTATTTCTCTTCTCTATTTTGATTGAAGCCTTGGAAATTTTTATAATATTATTCATAAAAGAATTCAAGACAATAGTTGTATCTACAGGTAGCTGGTATTGTTCTGAACATCCTCTGAGCCCAAGATTAAAACTGTGTGACAGGTTTATTATCACTTCCAAAAGATACCACTTTCCAAGATGACAGTAAAAGGTGGCCACTTGGGAATTTCATTGCACCTTTTAGAAAGCTGTATTTTGTTCTCTTGAACATCATCTTTATTCTGGAAGCATCATGGTATTTACTTGTAGGACACTGGTGTGCTTGTCCCACTTTATCTTGTAGTCTCCAGATGGTCAGATGTAGTTAGAGAAAGGCTAGCTGCACAAGATGGTGCTTGTCTGGAGACCCAGAGTGAAAATGGTTCCCTTTTGTTTAAAAAATTTTTTTATCTTATTTTATTATTTTTGTGTGTACCATCAAATCAGATCTAACTGGTACAGGAGGAGATTGTCCCTCCTTCTCCAACAGAGCATCTGGTGGATTTGAACCATGCACTTCTGGGATTGCAGTGCAGCTTCCTGCCACAAGGCCATCAGAGCTCCCTGAAAATGGTTCTTGAAGTTAATGGCACTCTTCTACTTGGTCTGAACATTTGAAGATCAAACAAGAATCTTATCAGGAGACAGGGTGTTGGTGGCAGTTTAGATATGGTGTTGGTGATTTGTTCTGTGGTTATAAGCTTACAGTATTTCCAGTTGAATGCAGGCATTGAGCTCCTGGGTTGTGTAAACAGTTAAAGTCCTCTGCTGTTAACTTAGAGGTGAGAAGTCAAATGTACCTATTAATGTCTTGAGTGAAAGACCCAGTGATTACCTCTGAGTAACCAACCAGCCATAGGTAGCACTGTGGAGCATGTCGCCACTCAGTGGGTCTACATGAGCTGGAGCCATCTCAGTACTAGCTGTTTTTCATTTTGTTAATCCATTGGGCAGTTTCAGAGATCCATGGTTGAGTCCAAGGCTTCTCAGAAGGGCACGTAAATTTGTTCTAAAATCATGTTGTTCTCTTTGCATCACAGGGTCTCCTTCCTTCCCCAGTGTCTCTGCAGGAATCTCTGTGAAGACCTGGTTTTCCTCAGAGTTTGTTCATCTGGAAGGACTTTGCTGACCTGAAGGAACTTAGCAAGTCCAAGGATGCCATTGGAGATGAGAGAAGCCATGATTCAGGTGCCACCACTGATAAAGACAGAGGACCTCCCACCCCCTGGACCAGATACTGCCCCTCAGGGAGAACTCTCCAGCCCTGAAGCTGCCCGACAGCTTTTCAGACATTTTCAGTATCAGGTACTTTCTGGGCCCCATGAGACCCTGAGGCAACTTCGGAAGCTCTGTTTCCAGTGGCTGCAGCCAGAGGTTCACAGCAAAGAGCAGATCCTGGAGCTCCTCATGTTGGAGCAGTTCCTGACCATCCTGCCCGGGGAGATCCAGACGTGGGTGCGCACACAGTGTCCCCGCAACGGAGAGGAGGCTGTGACTTTAGTGGAGAGCTTGAAGGGCGATCCCCGGAGACTGTGGCAGTGGGTAAGCAGAGTATTGGGATCTGGGGTCCTGTTGGGGTGTCCTTCTGCTTCATTTAGGGCTTTGTGTGCCTGTCAGGTCCTTGGGCGGTATAAATGGCTCATATTTAAAAACGAACTATTAAGGTTGGTGCTTTGAAACCACCAAGTAATGGAGTTTGGAGAAAAATCTTCTCATCTACTTTCCATGCAGTTTATTGCTAAGAAAACATTAAAGAGCACCTCTGCTCATGGTGTTGCTGTGAGTTGGGATGAACCCTTGCATGGCTGCTTTGTTTTTCCTTTGTGTGTTAGTGATTGTTTGCATTCTTAGCTGTTAGAAATTGAAGATAAAATCTCCTATACCATTCTAATTTAACACTAGAATGTTTGCATTTGTTCTGAGTTTTAATTGGTACAGATTGTCCAATTGAACTCCTAATTTAGAGGTCTGTCATCAAGGATTTGCAAGCCTGTTTCACTGTCAGCAATTGCCTTCTTTGATATTTCTATCAATGGCTGGAAATACCTGCTGAATAAGAAAATGAAGGTGTCTTATCTTCTTCTTTATTACCTGTTCCTAAGGACTGTCCTGCAATCTGTTGTAGAAGATTCACTTCATGTTTTTAGAAATCCCAAGTCGGAATCCCTCAGTAACCAGTAATATATGGTCTTTAGATCCGCAGCCAGGTTCTAGGACAGGAAAGCTCACCTGAGGAGGTGGAATCCACAAGCTGCCAAGTAAGGGAGGCAGAGGCCAGTCTTGAAGTGATGCCTCAGGAGTTGGGACTTAAGAATTCAGACTTGGGGCCAGAAGAACATCTGAACCTTGTCATCAAAGAAGAACCTGACACTGAGCCAGAATTAGGTGAGATCCAGTTATTCATGGTGGTATTGGGGGCCTTGGAGAAAGTTAGGTTCCTGGATGAGTTGAAAGTGCCTTCAGATTGTAGTGTACCTGGAAAGTTTGGGAACAACATCAATGTGCACAGGTCACCTTGATTAGAAGATTCAGTGTCTGCATTTTCAACCACTTTATGTCTGTATTAGACCATTTGGATTTGGGACTTGAGCAAGGAAGGGAGAGAATATGTGGGAGAGGGTCTTTGGAATGATAGAGGGATTTGGACTTTGTTCGTGATGTGATTGGAAATCTTGAGTTGTGAATGGAAATTTGTTCGTGATGAGAGTAGAAATCTTGAATTATGGATGGAAGTATCAGTTCTAATTTTCCAATTTTTTCTGGGTTTTTTTCCTTTCTTTTTTTTTAATTCAATGCTTTCTGAGGAATGACTGAGAAGGGCATCTGAATTCTGAAAACGTCCTGTTTTTCACTTCAGCGATGGCTGCTCCGCAGCTTCTTATTAGACCTGAGGAAAGCCTCATGAGCAACCAGGACTCTGGAGGCTCGCTTCTCCAAGCCTCATCTCAGGTGAGCCGAGTTTCCCTGCTTTTCTTCCTTTGAACCAGTTTTGAGGATTCACCAGTAGTCAGGAGGGCTGAAATGAAGTCCATGGAGAAGAGGGCCTCTCTAGGATAATAGGAACTATATACATGAAGAGAAACTTGAACTTCAATATTTCTCTCATGTCTTCTCAAGGTAGAATGGGGTTTTTTTTTTACCTCTCAAAAATTTTATATTTGTTTGCATGTAAAATTTATGTACAGTGTGTTTCATTCATATACATTGTGTTTCACACATTCTTTTCTTCACCTTTGTTTCATATAATCATTCCCATACATTATGCCTTATAAAATTAATCACCATTGATTTATGTCCACTGTTACATCATCTTTTCATATTTCCACTGAACCCTATGGTTTCTCCCCCCTTTCCCCAGGGATGCATACTTTTTATTTATTTTTAAATTTTATTTTATATTGGTTTGCATACAAAAGTCATGTATATTGTGCTTTGTATACATTGTGTTTCATGCATATGTTTTTTTAACTGCAACTTGGAATAGAAATTAAAGGTAGAAAAGACCATGATGATTCAATACTTGTTTTAAAGCCACAACACTAATGTAAGACTTAGAATGAGAAGGATGCTAGTTAACGGAGAACTTTATTAACACCAAGAACAAAGAGCTGAGCGTGGAGTGTGTACTTTAGATTTGGGTCCTGTGCTGAGAACCTCATAGATCTAGGGCAAAGGGTGGCCAAGATACACGTATGTGACCCAGGAATACCTGGTCCACACATGCTGAAATGAGATAAGGACTTTTCCCAGACCTGATAGAGAGAGGAAAACCTTCTTTTGGAGCTCAGTCCTGAATTTGAACTTCTAGCTGTTCTTTAAGGCCATCCACTGGTCTTTGCTCTGACTGTGATAAGCATATACATCACCTGTACAGTTCCTCTTATGCATTTACAGTTCATCTCCTTTTGCCTTTCCCCTTCCCATACTGGGCACCTACTGATCTGATTTCTGTCATCACAGATTAGTTTGCATTTTCTAGGATTTTGTATGAAATGAAATCATATCATACGTTTTCTTTTTTTCAAAAGTGATGAATTGACCTTGCTTCTTTAGCTATTTTATTACTTTCTCACTGTTTTTTTTTTTTTTAGAACATAATTCACTTTATTTGTTATAGAAAATCCACTAGGTGGTGGCCAGAGCTGGAGCCTGAGTCCTCTGCACGGAGACTCTGGTGTGAGTCTTTACAAGATGATCTGTGAATTCCTGGTAGGGAGACTTCGTGAACACTGTCTCTTTCCAGAGATCTGGGGTCAGATAGCTGTAGGTCTTTGAGATGGCATCAAAGGTGGCCTTAGCAAAGTTGCCCAGGGTAGCTGTGCAGCCCCTGGCTGAGGTGTAACAGTCATCAATTCCAGCCATCATCAACAGCTTCTTAGGCACAGGGGCCGAGACGATTCCAGTGCCTCGGGGTGCAGGAATCAGACGCACCAACACAGAGCCACAGCGCCCAGTCACCTTGCAGGGAACGGTGTGAGGCTTGCCAATCTTGTTCCCCCAGTAGCCACGCCGCACAGGGACAATGGAGAGCTTGGCTAGAATGATGGCCCCGCGGATAGCAGTAGCCACCTCCTTGGAGCACTTGACGCCCAAGCCAACATGGCCATTATAGTCTCCGATGGCAACAAAGGCCTTGAGCCTGGTCCACTGGCCAGCACGTGTCTGCTTCTGCACTGGCATGATTTTTAACACTTCATCCTTGAGGGACATGCCCAGGAAGAAGTCGATGATCTCAGATTCCTTGATGGGCAGGGAAAAGAGATAAATCTCCTCCAATGATTTAATCTTCATATCTTTCACCAGGTGGCCCAGTTTGGTGACTGGAGCCACTCCTTGTCCTCGGCTTTGCCTCCTCGAGCTCCGCGGCCCCGACCCCCGCAGACCGCTACCGAAGCCTCCGCGGAAACCTCCACGGGCTCCCATCCCAGGGCCTCCAGGCCCTCCCGCTGCGCCGGCGTCATCCACCATTTGGTGTTTTCTCAGAAAAGCTTTCTCACTGGTTTTAAAAATTGATTATAGTGGACCTGGAAGTTGTTTTATTTATGTACCTTGTGCCTAAGATCCAGTTAGCTTGGAAAATTTTGAGGACTTTATTTATTCAACTCTTCTTATTTCTCCTACCAGCCTCTTGATTCATAGAATTGTTGTGACTTGTTGGACTCGACAACTAGCAACAACAACAACAACAACAACAACAGTACCTTGATGAATACTGTGAATTAAAAGTACATTGTTTTCCAGTGTGAAGGAAGGAAAGTGAAACACAATACATGCAAATTTTATATGCAAATCAATATGAAATAATTAAAAAGAAAATAGTACTATGTTTCATAAAGCACATGTTGCAGCATGAGGTATCTGTATGAGTATTCCCCATTCTTGATAAGAAATTGGATAAGAACGAAAGCTCAGAGAAATTTTACAGTTAGTTGAAGATCATAGAACCAGAAGATAGTAGAGCTACCTCTTAGAGTCTCTAGTTCTGCATAGCTCACAACTCAAACTCATTATTGTCAAATTGGAACTCTCACAGCTGACTCTCAAGCAGGTTTTTAGAAACTGTAGATTACATGGGAAGAGCCTTCCCATCTTTCTCCTGTGGAGCTGCTTGTGGATTTGAACCACCAGAGAGATGCCACGTCAGGCTTAGCAGTACAACAGGTCCCCACAGAGCAGGCTACCGGAGCTTTCTCTACTTCCATTTGTTGTGGTTATAAATTGTCTAGGTGCAATTGACTCATAGTGACCCTCCAGTGGGTTTTCAGAATCAATAAATTGCATGGGAGGAGATTGCCCATCTTTATCCTACAGAGCAGCTAGTTGATTTGAACTGTTTGCCTTTGGCTTGGCAGTGCAATTGCTTACTACAAAGCCACCAGAGAACATACGTTCAGAGGACATGTGAGGGCTACCTGATTCATGACAACTCATCCATTGAATGAGTGTTACAGTCTAAACTTGGAATTCTTAGGAGATTACAGGAGTGTGTTACTCTTTCTCTGAATACACTAGTCTTGTCTCTGTGGCTTAATACAGTCAACTTTAGTATAGATTATTCCCTCAGTGAAAATTTGCACTGACAACAGTTTCCTTTTTCATTTGTTTTCTGCCTTGGATTTCTAAATTTCACTTACATTGGAAATGTCTGACATACTTAAGTCATTTAGAGAGTTAAAAAAAATATGGAGAGGTTAAAAAAACCCCACACATACCTCTGATATGTTCTCCATTCAACAGAAGAGTTTACACCCCTAGTGGTATACACCTTAAAAACATGCACAGAAGTTAAAACCTAAATGTTTTCTACTCCAGACATGAAATAGTGCAATAGAGACTGTAGTTTTACACTTGGCCATTAATATTTTCCCCATAGGTATGGTCAAGCACCTTACTTTGGAGCCACGTTTAAGGTCATGACATTGTATATTTTCCAGGAGCAGTGGAGACACCTGGATTCTACTCAGAAGGAGCACTACTGGAACCTCATGCTGCAGAACTATGGGAAAATGGTCTCACGAGGTGAGAGCATGGCTTACCCAGTGGAAGTTGGTGCAACAGTTCGGAATTTGTAGGCAATGTTTATATTCTTTTATAGACACAGGTTCACTCTGAAGTTCTCAGGGTGGGAAATATTAGTAACACAATTGGTAAATGGTGTGAGTGAAAGCTAGCAGAGGTACAAGCAAGAACTTCCTTGCATTCAATACTTGGAGCGTCGATGAATACACTGCATACAGTAATTCCTTTATCTCAACGTCAGCCCTAGGCAATAGAGATGCCATTCCATATTAAATATGTGAAAGTGGTCAAGTTACTACCTCCCTGTTACGTACCTCCTAAGTGCTGAGTCAGGATGGAACTCAGTGTAGCCGTCTTGGAGTCCGTACTCCCTTTCACCAGACCACACTTCCTCTTTCGTACGTGGGTATGCTTCAATCATCACCCTATCCCCAATCTCACAGGTGGTTTGCAGATCCTTCTGTCTACACTCTCAGACTCTGCTTTCCCTCCTTTTCAGCATATTTCCTGGCATCTAGTGACTACTAGTCTGATAGGCCCTATGCCCTTCTGAGTGTCCTGTCCTGGGGTTCAGGACCTTCCTGGTTCCCTTAATGTTGGTTTGAAGGATCCTTTGAAAGACACAGAATGTACTTCCAGTTTTCCTCACAGACTGAGGCTTATAAACTGTTTTCTCTCTGTGCCAGGCACTTCCAGTCCCAAGCCTGAACCAGCTAATTCAGCAGAGTATGGGGAAGAACAGCCAGAACTCTCCCTTCATGCCAGCGAGAAGATTCTCCCACCCACCTGCAGAGGTGAGTCAGCTTCCATTGTTCCTGAGACATTTTTGATCTTCTCTTGATAAGGCAGGTGTGGTGGTTGATGTGGTTAGCTTTTGGTGTCTATTACTTAGTTATAAATAATCATAAGTGGGCACGCTCAGTTGTAATATTGATGGTGGATCCCCTCATCACTGTTTCTAGGACTACTGACAACATGTATTTATCAGTTGAGGAATTATCCTACTTTGATCTGCTGTCTTCAGACTTTTCTGTAAAATTGTTGATAGTTTTTCTCCTGTGAGAGTTAAGATTGGTAGTCTTCTCTTAGTCTAGTTATAATGAACAGTAACCAACTCACTCTATATGTAATAAAACAAAGCAAAAAGTAGAAAAAGTGCTTTACCTAGTCTTTAACTTTCATTAGGCAGTGTTGTTGTAGTTGTTATGTGCTGCTGAGTGGACTATGACACATAGCCACCGGACAGTCTGTTAGTCCATCTCCTTGGTGGTCATCTTCTCTTTAGCTGAGCCTCTACCTTTCCTAGCATGATGCCATTTTCCAAGGACTAGCCCCCTTTGATAAGAGCCCAAAGCATGTGAGGTACAGTTTCGCCATCCTTTCCTCTAAGGAACACCCTGATTGCATTTCCTCCACGGCAGAGTAGGACTGGTAGTTTGGGGTTTTTTAGCAGTCCCTGGGATAGATAATCAGAACTCTGCCAACATCGGAATGCAAAGGCATTCTTTGGTCTTCTTTATTCATTGTCTAACTTTCAGATGCATTGGAAGTAGTTGTGAAATCTATAACTTAAATCATAATGTACCTTAGTCTTTAAAAGGATATCCTTGTTCTCTAGCCCTTTGTTGAGGTCTTTTACAGCAGATTTTCTAATGCAACATGTCTTTTAATTCCTTGACAGCTGTTACCATTCATATTGATTGTGGATCTAAATAAAGTTAAATCTGTGACAATTTATCAGTCTTTTCACCATGTATCATGATATTGCCTATTGATTCAGTGGTGAGGATTTTTATTGCATTGATATTGTGATGCAATCCATATTGAAGTCTTTGATTCTATAACAGTTGCTTCAAGTCTTTACTTTTAGTCTTTTACTTTTTTAACAAATATGGTTCTCTTATCTGCATAGTGCATGTTGCTAATGGGTTTCCTCCAATCCTGATACCACCTTCTAATAGTTTATTTTCATTAAGCAGTAGCAACAACAAATACCTCACATAAATCATACCTTTTAGTACTGGGTAAAAAACCTGGACTTGTTCTGTTGCTTTCTACACATTTTCTACAGCATTACAGTTCTGAACAAACCAACCTACAGTTGCCTCTACGAGTCTATCCAGTGGTTGTGGTGGTGGTGGTTAGGTGCTGTACTCGTCGCATTGCACTCCTATGAACAAGATCGAATCCTGTTATATCCTCTGCCATTTTCATCATCCTGGACACATTGGAGCTCATTGCTGCTGTCAGTACATCTCATTGAGGGTCTTCCTGACTTTCATTGACTCTCCATCTTTCCAAGCATGGTATCCCTCTCCTAGCACATACTCAAAGTGTGTGAGTTGAAGCTTTGCCATCCAGTGGTAACTTGGGGTAAAGACCTACTTCAGAAGAAACAGCAATTTTAAGCCCTAGGGAGTCCAGTTCTATCCTGATGCTCTTGAGAATTTCTTAATCAGAATCAGTTGCTACTGTCAGAATCAAATGGCTACTGGCACATGTATAGTCATAGAACACACTTACCAACATATTCATATCTCCTTTCATTAGATACAGTACATCTTAGAGCCACGGGAAAAGAAAAGAACTAAGGCTAGAAATTGTGTGGAAATTGTTTTTTCTGTCCATTGGGATCTGTGTGACTTGACAACAATAAGGAGGGTTTTTTTGGAGAGTTTTTTAAGGATTCTAACTGTATTTTATGATCCCTTTTTTACTAAGGAATTAAATGGATAAAATACCAGAATAACTCAAAATAAGTAGGGGTAAATATTATGGATGTTTTAGGTAATTTTAGTTTCATATGTGTATGTGAATATTTGAATGTTAATATATTTTATAATTCTTGCAAAATACATACAGTTTAACTTTTATCTGTTTAATGTTTTTCATGTGGACATTTTGTGGCATCATTACATTAATGCTATTGTACAACTTTTACCATAAATCTGTTGCCAAATTTCCCATCACCATCAAGAGAAAGTCAGTGTATACAAAAATGACTACTTTTTCCTCACCTCCTCTTATTCCTGGAAACCACTCAAACCTTAGTCTCTATATAATTACCTATCCCAGAGAATTAATAGCAAGCTCTGGTGGCCTAGTGGTAAGAAACTGCCTTGCTATTCATTGACTGCACAAAAGCATTTGTATGGATCACAACAAATTGAGGCTAATCTTGAGAAGAATGGGAACCTAGAACACTTGATTGTGCTCATGTGAAACCTATACTTGGACCAGGAAGCAGTCCTTAGAACAGAGAAGGAAAACTTTGGATGGTTCAAAATCAGGAAAGGAACATGTCAGGGATGCATCCCGTCTCCATACCATTTAATTTGATATGCAGAAGAGATCAGTTGGGAGGCTGGACTTTATTAAGAGGAATGTGACGTCAGGATTGGAGGAAGACTTTGTTAAAAACCTGCCTTACGCAGATGATACAACTTTGCTGGCTAAAGCTGAAAAGGACTTGAAACATTTGCAGTAGAAGGTCAGGAGCCATAGTCTTCAAGATGAATTGAAGCTCACCATCAAGAAGAAGACAGACTCTCACCGCTGGGCCAATTGACCGTACCATGACAGATATAGAGCAGATTGAGGTTAACAATTACACCTTGCTGTATTCCACAATCTTGGCTCCAGCAGGCAAGAAATCAAAAAGACAAATTGCATTGAGAAAATCTGCTGTCAGGGACCTATCTAGAGTACTAAAAAAGTAACAGTGTCAGTCTAGAGACCAAGGTGTGCCTGATTCATGCTGTCTTCTTTACAATTACTTGTTATGCATCAGAGTGCTGGACAGTGACCAAGGATTACAGAAGAATTGAGTTGTGGTGCTGGAGAAGAGTGTTGAACATACACCATGGATTGCCAGGAAAACTACAGGTCTGTCCTGGAGGGGGTGAAACCAGGCAACTCCTTGGAGCAGGATTTTAAAGCGCCACCTCACATACTTTAGGCATGTGGCCAGGAGGGACCTATTCTTGGAGAAGGACATCTTGTTTGGAAGGGTGGAGGGACAGGGCAGGAGAGGAAGACCCCAGATGAGATGGGTTAGCACAGGAACTGGAGCAATGGAGACAAGTGTGTTGGAGACAGTGGACTGATAGGGCAGATTTAAGAGCCATTGTATTTAGGATTGATAAGAGTCGTAGGCAACTCAATGGCACATAACAACAGCAACATACCAAAGGCACACGGTTCGGATCTGTCAGTTGCTCTGCATGAGACAAATCGACAGTATCCTCTGTGCAATTTACTGCTTCTGAAAACCCACTAGAGGGTCAGCTAAGGGTCGGTTCTGACTCAGCAGTACAGAACAGCAGTGACAGTTCATCAGTCAGATGCCTTTGGGTTGGCAGTTGAAACTCCTTACTGCTGAATAGTCCATGGACTGCCAAAAAAAGCAAACATGTGTCTTGGAAAAGGTGCCAACAAAATGCTCCTTGGAAGTAAGGATGGTGAAGCTTCCTCTCTCATACTTTGGACTTTTGCAAGGGGAGGCCATTCCTTGGAGGAGGGTCTCCAAAATAGAGTGCAGGGACAGGGGGGATTAATCATGGGATTGTACAGTTTGATGGGTGGGGGCTGAGGGAAATTGTAAGAATCTATTCTGGAAAATAGTGTATTTGAATTTTGTAAATAAACTAGTATAATAATAATAATCTAAAAAAAGAGGAAGACCACCCATTAGCTAAACTGACATTAGAACTGCTGAAGTAGGTTCAAGTGTATCAAGGATGATGAGGATGACACAGGATAGCACAAGTTCAGGTCTGCTGTTAGTAGGTTTCCTCGTAGTTGTACACAACTCCGCAGTACCTAACAACAACAGATATTAGTTGTTATATAATCTCAAATCAGTGAGATTATATAATACTTGAGCTTTCATGGTATGGTGTCTAGGGAATTGTTTTGAATCCACCAGTGATTCCTCAGGAGAAAGGTAATCAGTATCCCCTTGTATAAATTACAGCCTTGGAAACTTGCTGGAGGGTCAGCTATGAGTCTGTTCCATCTTGATAGCACTGAGTTGAGATATAATATTTTTCCTTTTGTGATTGACTTATTTTACTCACCACAGTGATTTTAGGGTTGATTGATGTTAGAATGTATCTGGATTTCACTTTTCTTTGTATCTGAGCTATATTCCATTCATTTAGTTTACCCATGCATATGTTGATGGACATTTTCTCTGTTTCTTCTTCTTATTTTTTAATAATTTTTTGATACTAGTTTGCCTACAAAGTTTGTCTACATTGTTTTTCACACTGGATCTTACACATTTCCTTTACCAGCTTCTCCCTCTACCCATCAAATTGTGCAATGATTACCCCCCTGCCCATCCTTACCTCTCTGCTCCTACCCCTACCCCCACTCATACCCATTTTACTAGTTATCTTTCTATTTCTACAGTAATGGTCTTATACCATCTTTGTCCTCATGGGACTGATTTAGTTAACTTAGCATAATGCTCTCCAGTCCCTTCCAAGGTATGTAGTTGTTGTTGTTATGTGCCGTCGAGTCATTTGCGACTCATAGCGACCCTATGTACAACAGCCCTAAACCGTGCTCTATCCTGTGCCAATCTCATTGCCTCTGACAAACCCATCCCCTGTACCCCACTTTTCAAAATCATTGTTCTTGCATGTTGTGTAGTATTCTATCATGTGAATGTACCACAATTTCTCCATTTGATTGTGGTTGAACATTTGGGCAGTACAAATCTCCATTTGTGTCACCTTTTCAGTTTTTTCAGGGTATATTCCAAGCAGTGCAATAATTAGGTCATATGGAGTTTCTGCATTCAGCTTTTGAGGAAACGCCAAACTACCTTCCAGAGTAGTTGTACCATTTTAAAATTCCACCAACAGTGTGTAAGAGTTCCTGTCTCTCTGCATCCCCTCCGACATTTATTACTTGATAATGGACATTTTCCTGATGTTTTGTTTCTTGAACAGTACTTTGGTGAACACTGATTGACATGGGCCTTGTGTTAGCAGTCAAGCAAGTTTGAAAATACTATATATTCCCATCCACTCTTTCTTTTTTTCCTGCTCCTATCTCACCTGCTAATATGAATTCATTAGATCACACCTTAATCTAGGCTGTGGAGAGTTGGGCATATAAACCTACTTGCTTAGGCAAAGAAAACCCACAGTAGTTTTGTCAGTGAAAAAAATACAGGAAAAAAAGTTTAATTTAGTATGATTAATTTGGTTGCCTATAGATGATACTCTGGATAAAAAAAGTTGTAGGAGCAGCACTGTGTGATTGATTATTGCAGAAATCCAGGTCATAGAAGGATAATATGAGATACCAGAAGAAATTGCAGAACCAGCAAAAGAAAGGGCTTTTCTGAAAGATACGTGAAGTAATTAGCCTGCCTTCTCAGTCTGGACTAGGACCAAGCGCAGAAGTCAGAGGCTAGAGGACATGTGTCCTGTGAAAGAGGAACATATAGTTAGAACAGGCGGTCGAATCCCCTTATGATTTTTCTTTTTCCTTAGGATCTTAAGCATGACCATTAAGTTTATGTACAAGAAAGTAGTGGGCAAGAATAATAGAAGGAAGTGTTTGGGTTTTTAATTTTTTTTATTATTATTAATTTCTATGAAAATTTACAGAGACTTTGGATTTCCATTCATTCATTCTTGCAATTTTCTCCCCTCCCAACCCTCCCCCCTACCCCAGAACACTCCCCTCTTGTAAAAGTAAAACAAAAGTTCTTTCATTGTTTTTTTTTTTTAATGTATTTATTTATTTTTTTTTAGTTCTTTCTTTGTTTTACAAACCCTCCCCCAGGTCCACTCCACCACGTAGCCTTCACTCTAGACTCCCGTCATGACAAAAATACCTAATCACATATCCCTTTTAAACAGTTTTCTCCCTCATCTGTTTCAATGCAGTATACATTATTGAACCCATCTTTCTCAGTCTCCCCCGCAACCCCAAGGTCAGTCCTGTTTTACAACAGTGGCACCATGCAGTATTTGTCCTTTTGTGACTGAGATACTTCACTCAGCATAATGTCCTCCAGGGTCACCCATTTTGAATAATATTGCATGAGTTCCTTGTTTTTCAATGCAGCATAGTATTCCATTGTGTGAATATACTGCAGCTTCTCTATCCATTCGTTCGTTGATGGGCACTTAGGTTGTTTCCAACTCCTTGCTATTGTGAACAAAGCCGCGATAAACATGGGTGTGCATTTATCTGCTTGGATGTCAGTTATGGTCTCTTTGGGGTATATTCCCACTAGTGGAATTGCTGGTCAAATGGTATCTCTATTTGCAACTTTTTGAGAAAGCGCCATACCACCTTCCACAGTGGCTGCACCATTTTACACTCCCACCAACAGTGAATAAGGGTTCCAGTTTCTCCACAACCTCACCAGCATTTGTTGCTTGCTGTTTTGTTAAATTTTGCTATTCTGACTGGGGTGAGATGCTATCTCACAGTTGTTTTCATTTGCATCTCTCTTAGAGCTAAGGATTTTGAACACTTTTTCATGTGCTTGTTAGTTATCTGAATATCTTCTTCGGTGAAGTGTCTGCTCATATCATGTGCCCATTTTTCAATTGGATTATTTACCTTTATCTTGTGATGCTCAAGTATTTTATAAATTCTGGATATAAATCCCTTATTTGATATATTATTACCAAATACTTTTCCCCAGTCTTTGACTTCCCTTTTTGCCCTGTTGAAGAAGTTTTTGGATGTGCATAGGGATTTGATTCTTAGAAGGTCCCATTCATGTATTTTTTCATTCTCCTGGTTGTAGGTAGAAAGAAGTTTTAAAAGGAGAAAAGGCAGGAATGGTGATGAAAAAATATGAGTCTATTGAAGTCACTAGATGGTAGAGTTAAAAGTGTGGACACTCACCAAAAAGGAGAAATTTGAGTTTACTCAAGGGTTTCTTGTTATAAAACCCTGGTAAACTCTTCTGAAAAGCTGACCATTGACAACCTGATGGAGCATAATTCTATTCTAACACACAAAGCTAGCAGAAGTCAGAACTGATTGAACGGCAAATGATTGTTGACTGTATTATAAAGAGCAGATAATTAGAATAGAAAGGCCATTCTGATACTGATGTGAGAATAGATGGATGGATGAGTGGGTTTGAAAAGGGAGCCTAGAAAGAGAAGGTGATCTATACTAAGAATATAAAGTATTTTTATATGATAGGGAAAATTACAAATCATTAGGTATGAAGCATTGTTGAACGAACAACATGGGAAAGCTGTGGGGGCAAGAAGTTGTCTTAGAATTTATTATGTCTTCTACCCAAATAAGGGCGCTATAGTGGTCTGCTGAGTAGAGAGTCTTGCTGCTAGCCCAGGGGTAAGCAGTTAGATTCTACTAGTTGCTTGAGATGAGCAGTTTCCTCCCTGGAACATTATAGTCTCTGAACATTTGCTAGAGGGTCAGTCTTGAGTTGGTTCCAACTCAGTGGCACTAGTTGAGTTTTGTACCAAATAAGGAACTCTAATGGCACAAATGAAAGGTTGATGCACTGAACCTCCTCAGCAGTTCAGTGGGAGAGAGACATAATGATCTACTACCATAAATATTGCAGCCAAGCAAACACTTTCAGACAGTTTTGCTCTGTTAATTAGGGTGATATGAATAGAAATAAACTAGATGACAGCCAACACCACCTACAAGAAACCACAAGAGGATGAAAATAAATAACAAAAGTTAGAGTATATGTAATTGATAATTGAATGAGGAAAACAGTTTAAATATTAAATACAAAAACTAAAATAATTAAGGAATAGATTAAGGTTTCACAAATCATTGCTTTTTGTATCTAATATGGAAAGAGTTAAAACTGGTTACAAAAAGTACTTTTTGAATGAAAAATGGAAGGCATCCACCACAACAAGATAAAGGTAAATAATCCAATTGAAAAATGGGCACATGATATGAGCAGACACTTCACCGAAGAAGACATTCAGATGGCTAACAGCACATGAAAAAGTGTTCAAAATCCTTAGCTCTAAGAGAGATGCAAATGAAAACAACTGTGAGATAGCATCTCACCCCAGTCAGAATAGCAAAATTTAACAAAACAGCAAGCAACAAATGCTGGTGAGGTTGTGGAGAAACTGGAACCCTTATTC
>NW_006399983.1:1019885-1041304 GCF_000299155.1 Elephantulus edwardii
GGGTTCAATAATGTATACTGCATTGAAACAGATGAGGGAGAAAACTGTTTAAAAGGGATATGTGATTAGGTATTTTTGTCATGACGGGAGTCTAGAGTGAAGGCTACGTGGTGGAGTGGACCTGGGGGAGGGTTTGTAAAACAATGAAAGAACTTTTACTTTTCCAAGAGGGTAGTGTACTGGGGGCTGGGGAGGGTTGAGAGAGCAGAAAGTGTAATAATGAATGAATGGAAATTTAAAAAAAAAAATAAATAAAGTCACAACATGATATTTAAAAAAATTCATTTAAAGAAAAGAAAATAGAAAGTGAAAGATAAAAATATTTTAAAAATTTTAAAAAAAGTGAAAGATAATGACTTTACCTGCTGCCATCATCAGTGCCACTACATTGATAAGTTGATGTATATGGTTTTTCACGCAAAGTATCTTCTCATGTCATTGTTATTGTTGTTGTTATGTATTGTCAAATTGACTACAACCCTGAGCACATCTATATTCCTTTCAAATATTTGAGTGCCTATTATGTTTCAGGAATGGACCTAAATAATGTGATACAACTCAAACTTGTGTTTTCAGAGACCACATCATCCTTTTAGCTCAAGAGTGATTATTTGCCCCAGACTATTGACATGGTGACTGCAGCAGTGGGTTTGAGTGTGTCAGAGATTGTGAGGATGATAAAAGGTGCAAACATGTTCTGATCAGTTGTTCACAGGGTCACCATGAGTCGTACTCAACAGCACTTAGCCACAACAACATTACCTACCGTAACAAGTTCTAAACTATGGAAAAATCACTTTAATGATTTCTGAAAATCCACAGGAAGATTTCATACAAGTTCTCTCTGGCTACCTTTGTGGGTAGAATCCTCCCTCTTGTTTCCCTTATATATATGCTATGCATCCCTATTGTTCCAATAGTATCTCTGTTGAGAAAGCAATAAATGCTTTTAAATGTCAGTACAAAAAAAAATGGAAGGCATCTTTAAGCATGAAAAGTGAATCACAGTTTTGTACTTGAATAACTAAGGAAGTAAGTAAAATTTAAAACAACAAAAATCAAGTTTTTACCTATGTAAATTACAAATAGAAACGTTCAGTACTTAAATAGTGGCAAGAAACTGTGCTGCAATACCAAAGTCACATGGTTCGTGGCCACTAGCTGCTTCATGGGAGAAGGATGGGCAGTCTCCTCCTGGGTGGTCAAGTACCTCTGAAAACCCGCCAGAGAGTCAGCTATGGGTCTGACTGAATGGTAAACAGCAACTTAAATAGTGAACACTTATGGCAAAAGATGGCACAGTTTATCCAGAAAGTGGCTGAGAGGTATACGGAGCTTGAAACCTTGAATTATGCCTTTAGATTACTCATCTTCAACTGAAAGATAAGAGATGAGACCATGAAGCAGGGCATCTGAAATATGCCTAGAAAGTGACATGTGAAGAATTCAGCCACTGAAAACCCTGTGGAGTAGTTACTCTGCTAGGAGTAGAGTATCGTGCATTGGAATAAAGTACACAGTCGTTGTTAACTGGAATCCAGAACCTTACCATGCATGTTTGGGGACACAGTATATCCACTGGTAGGATCCTTGCTTGAGGTATTGATCAGAAATACAGAAGAAGACTGACAAAGAAAAATGGTTTATTCCATTTTTTTATACTAGCAAAAACATAGGAAATTTTTTTTATGTTTGGAGAATTTGTAAACATTTATATGTGGTGCATTTCCATGATCAATCATTATTTAACCCTTAAAAAGGATATTTATAAATGATATGTAAAATAAAATGATCTCATTGTCATTAGAATTTCTGTTTCTTAGATAAAGCCCTCCCCCTAGTTCCAGCCTGCTCAACTACTAGTGGAAAGCTGAACTGGCAGAAAACAGGGCGTTCCGGGAATGCCACAGAAAAGGAACTGACCTAAGACTACACCTGTTTGCTAAGAAAAAGGCACCAATAGAATACTGCCCAATCAAGACTTCTTCATGCGATCTGCTTATAAAGCCCCCACTAACAAGAGCTGCTGACTTCTCATTTGAGAACTCAGACCTCCTGCACCCAGGCGAGAAGAAACAAGCTTAATACTTCACACATAAGCCTTGTATGATTGATCCAGGTACTCCTGGTCTGACTCCAGACGCACCCTCTTGTCTCCTAACCTTTTAATAAACATTTTCTTAAGGCTAGAGAAAACACCTTTGTCGTCTGAACGAAGCTAGTTGATTAACAAAATCAGGCCTAGCTCTTGAGTAAGAATGTTAACCTTGAAAGACACCAGTACATGAAAGAAAAGAAAATGATCAATAGCTAGTATCTTTAGATCTCCAGGAGTAAAAGAATGGATAAAAGTCTGACAAAGGAGTTCTACCACCAAAGCAGAAATCTAAAGTGTGCATCATTGTTGTAGTGACACTAACCAAAACCAGAGTTAGAATAAGAAATATATTTTAATGTTTTCTGGGAGCTAATAATAGAGATGGTTGTTGGATTAAACACCGCTTATTCACTTTTGTACCATAACTTCACAACAGTTAAAACTTCCTAATAGTAAAATGACAGTTTATGACATTTGATTAATTTTTTTATTATATTTAAATTGGAAAATGTCCATAAAACTTATGGAAGACACATTTACTTTGTTGATGCAGGCTTGACATTTGTATTTGCAGAACAGTTCTATGCACTTTATTTGTAGAGGGGCCAGTAAAGTTCTTACGCACACTGATTTGTTACTCAGAAATTTTTCTCAGCTCAAGAGTGGAAAGCTTATTCTGGATTGCAGGACAAGCAAATTCAGTTAATCCCTTTGCTCATTGATGTTCTCTTGGTAAAAAGAGTCTATGTTGGCTTGTTGTTGTTTTTTCCCCCCTTTAATTTGTTGTGTACCATTGAATCAGATCCTACTGGCACAGGAGGAGATTGCCCTTCCTTCTCTAGTGGAGCATCTGGTGGATTTGAACTGCACGCCTTCAGGATTGTAGCACAGCTTAAGAGTCTATGTTTTATGATGTTCTTTAGTTAGCATATGAAGGTGAAAAGAGGGTGTAAAATTTACTGCAATGTTTCAGATCTTCTTTCTTTTTTTAGGAAAAAGACAGGAGAATGGCAGAGAGAACATAAACTTGGAAACCTGTTGGGACCAGGAGCCTCTAGATGTCCCTTGTCACATCTCAGGAGAAGCCCCTCCTCAGGATTCTTTGAGTGGCTTCTTTGGTGAACATGAACAAAGATGCTTTGGAGATGGAGATTCTCTCTCTAAGGTACAGGGACACTGCCAACGTGAAGAGATAGGGAGGCAGCTCTCTCCTCAAGAAAGGATTTTTGGGAAACAGCCGGGCCAGCGTTTGCCTGATCCTCACTCAAGAGACCTTGTGCAGTGGTTGAAGCAGAAGCACAAAGCCCCCCGAAAGGACCAGCTGAGACCTCGCACGACCCAGAAGCTCCTCACCTGCAGAGAGTGTGGGAAAACCTTCTGTAGGAATTCTCAGTTTGTGCTTCATCAGAGAACTCATACTGGAGAGACATATTTTCAGTGCCCCACCTGCAAGAAAACCTTTCTGCGGGCTTCAGACTTTATGAAGCATCATAAAATCCACATAGGAGAGAAGTCTTGGAAGTGTGGTCACTGTGGGAAAGGCTTCAAGGACTTTATTGGATTACGCCACCATGAGAAAATCCACACAGGAAAGAAACCCTATAAATGTTCTCTTTGTGAAAAGAGTTTCAGTCACAGATCTAACTTTGATAAACACTTGCATGTCCACACAGGAGAGAAACCCCATAAACGTTCTCTCTGTGAGAAGAGTTTAATTCAGAGATCCACCTTTAATATACACCAGCCTGTCCACACAGGAGAGAAACCGTATAAATGTCCTCTCTGTGAAAAGAGTTTCATTTGGAGGTCTAACTTTAATAGACACCAACGGGTCCACACAGGAGAGAAACCCTATAAATGTTCTCTCTGTGATAAGAGTTTCATCTACCGGTCCACCTTAAATATACACAAGCGGGTTCATACAGGAGAGAAACCCTATAAATGTTCTGTCTGTGAAAAGAGTTTCAGTCATAGGTACAACTTTAAAAAACACCAACGTGTCCACACAGGAGAGAAACCCTATAAATGTTCTCTCTGTGAAAAGAGTTTCAGTCACAGGTCCAACTTTAATACACACCAGCAGATTCACACAGGAGAGAAACCTTATAAATGTCCTCTTTGTGAAAAGAGTTTCATTCGGAGGTACAACTTAAATAGACACCAACAGGTCCACTCAGGGCAGAAAACATAAATGTCCTCTCTAAGAAAAGTGAAATTGACACCCCAAGCTTTTTTAGAGACCACTAGGTACACATAAGAGAGAAACCCTATTAATGTCCCCTCTGGATTTCTTAAGTCTAACTTTATTAGACATCAGAGGGTCCACATAATAGAGAAACCTTATAAATGTCCCTGTTGTAGGAAAAGTTGCAGCAGGAGCTGAAGTTTTGACAGACATCAGAGATCCCATTTGAGGAAGAAGTCCTCTCCATAGCCAGCCTCTCTGAGCCCTTTTCTGAGACATACACTGAGCTTTTCAAATCATTTGCAGGATTTCATCTTTTCTATCTCTATTTTCATGAATTGAAAAGGGAGAACCTACAATTGTATTTGAACTTGGAAGTTAGATTGGGCTCTTGGAATGAACTTTATGCTTATATAATGTCTTCTAATAGAGCAGTTGTAATTACTGTTTATAGGAGGAGTGACATCAGCTCAGACCTTCATTACTAGGATTCCAAAGCATATGTTTCTGATAAAAATTTTAAGCAGGTGGAGAATTCTAGGGCTCTCACGTGTGCTCTTTTACATCAAGTACAATGTGAACTTGATGTGCCTTTTCTTCAGATAAACTCAGTAGACTCATCTCATTTGTGTCTGAAATATTCAGCTCATGTTGATTCTTGTTGAAAATGTATGTATGATCCTCCACCTTTCCAAGCATGATGTCCCTCTCTAAGAAGAATCCTTTCCTAGCAACATACCCCAAATATGTGATCCTGAGCTTTGTGCCTCTAAGGAGCATTCTGGTTACACTTTGTCCAAGACACTTCTGTTTATTTTTTTAGTTTATTCAGTACTCTTCTTCAGTAGTACAACCCAATAGCATCACTTATTCT
Organism: Elephantulus edwardii; assembly: GCF_000299155.1. Classification (NCBI taxonomy): domain Eukaryota; kingdom Metazoa; phylum Chordata; class Mammalia; order Macroscelidea; family Macroscelididae; genus Elephantulus; species Elephantulus edwardii. Next base: position 1,025,043 of record NW_006399983.1, read on the forward strand.
GGGGGGAAAAAAAAAGAAGACAAAGATTCTACCACTGGACCAGTTGGCAGCACACATAGATGGAGAAGAGATAGAGGTGGTTAACAATTTCAGATTGCTTGGTTCCACAATCAACACTCTTGGCACCTGCAGTCAGGAAATCAAAAGATGAATTGCACTGGGAAAATGTGCTGTCAGGGACCTCTCCAGAATGCTGAACAGCAATGATGTCAGCATGGAGAATAAAGTATGCCGGATTCAGGCCAAGGTCTTCACAATTACTTGCTGTATGAAGCCATCCTGAGCAGGTCTTAGCTCTGCCATGTACAACTCTATATTTTTGTCTGTGGACCTCATTCTCTATATTCACTTCTGACATGCAGTGGGCCGAGCTCAGCCTGAGGCCATCCCGCCCATCTCTTGGTATACTTTACCTCACTAAATCAGTACCTGTAATTCAATACCTTGGGCCATGCCCCTCCCTCTCTATTGTAAACTGATAGCCTAGGGCTGGGTTCCCTGGCAGCCCGTCCTACACAGTTGCCTATTTATTGCAGTTTGTCGAATAAATTCGGGGCTTGATCAGATACGTTTGTCTTGTCCCCATTTTTTCGCGTCTCTTGTCCCTCAATCCGCACTTCCCCTTCTTTAGGACACGTGAACTGGCGGGTTGGGTCAACTTGCTGTGCATCAGAGAGCTGGACAGTGACCAAAGATGACAGAATTGATGCCTTTGAGTGGGGTACTAGAGAAGAGTATTGAACATACATACCATGGACCGCCAAGAAAACAAATAGTTTTATCCTGGAGAGGGTGAAACTAGGCTGCTTGGAGGCAAAGATTTTGAATCTCTGTCGCATGTACTTTGGGCACATGACCAGGAGAGACTAGTCCCTGGAGAAGGGCTTATGCTTGGAAGGGTGGTGAGACAGTGCAGGAGAGGAAGACTCTCGATAAGATAAATTGACTTAGTAACTGGGGTAATGAGGGTAAGTGTGTCAGAGACAGGCTGGCTCAGAATAGAGCAAAATTCAGAGATATTGTACCTAGGGTTGCTGTGAATAGCAGGCAATTTGATGGCACATAACAACAACAGCAATGACAATTTATGTATATCATAGCCAAGAAGACAAGGTTCCCCAGCCCACAATGGTGAGTAGCAACTGGGATCTTAAAAGCTTGCAATAGACTCTCCTTGCCTGGGACAAAGAATGTTGTTGTTAAGTGCTATCGGATCACAGGCGACTCATAGCGATCCTATGAAGGAGAGTCCTCAACACTTGGGTGTCTCTCATCCTCTCTCCAGGTTCATGGGGTTTCCGGAGGCAAGCTATTATGGAAGTGGATGCCACTCCTCCTTCCAAGCCTGTTTTAATCAAGGAGCTCCACCCCACTCTCGGGACAAAGAATAGTGAAGAGAATCAAAGATAAGAAAATAATTAGTCCACAACACTGCTGGGCCTCATAAAGCTCAGTTTCCTGCAATTTCTGATTTTTTTTTTTTAAATTTCTGATCTTTCCTTAACACCAGAAGGACTAGATGGTGCCACTACTGGCCACACTGAGAGGGATCATTCTGTACAGAGTGGCAGATAAGTCCAAAACAAAAGTCAAAACTATTGAAAAAAACAACAGACCTAGATACTAGACTACAGTTTGAGCCTGGAACTGAACTCACCTCTGTGAAACGACTTAACAGCTGAGCAGTGGAGAGGTCTAGACGTTGAACAGTAATATGAGGTGGGTATTTATTTAGTTCTTAAATCAGCCAACCACATAACAAATCAAAAGGGTAGCTTTTGCCCTCAGACAAAGCTCAGAAAGCTGGAAAGGGCAGATGGATGAATGGAAATAGAAAGCAGAGATAGTGGGGAAGGTACTGTTAAAATGTGGGGATTATAATCTGTTATAAAAACAACTTTAAGTGGTTGAAAGAAATACCAATCTGTTAGGTAAACTTTACCCAAATCATAAGCAAATATTTTTTTTTAAAGAAAGAAAAAAGAAACCTTATTTGAATAGCAGCCTCCAGGTAGTTCTCCAGATCTTTTAAATATATTGAAATTTATGACTAAGGATGACAGAAGAAGAATCAATGCCTTCAAATTGTGGTGCTGGAGAAGTGTCTTCAACATACCATGGACTGCCAAGAAAACAAGTATGTCTGTCTTGGAGAGAGTGAAACCAACTTTCTCCTTGGAGGTTAGGATTTTGAAGCTCCATCTCACATACTTTGGGCATGTGGCTAGAAGAGACCAGTCCTTGGAGAAGAACAGCAGGCTTGGAAGGGTGGAGGGACAGTGCAGAGGAGGAAGACCTTGGATGAGATGGATTGCTACAGTGACTGGCAGGTTGCTGTGTTGGAATTAGTGACTGGCTCAGAGCAGGGCAGGCTTCAGAGCTGTTGTACACAGGATCGCTGTGGGTCACAGGCGACTCAATGGCACATAACGACAACAACAACATAACGTTAAAATGTGAGACTTTTGCCCTTTTATGCTGCAGAGAAAACTAGACTTATCCTGCGAAATTGATTATGACTGGTGGGGACCATATAGGACGGAGAACCACCCCACAACGTATCTGAGACTAGATGTTTGGGGGCCTGAGCTGCCTGCCTCCAGTGTGTGAAGAAGCTGATGAGTTGAATCTGCTAATCTGCTCAGTGACGTCAACACTCCCTGGACATGTTTCCGGACTCCAAAAAGGCATCAAGACTGGATTTATGCTGCTGTTGGTCGTGGTGTTAGGTGCCATCAAAGTGACTGTTACTTATGTTTGTTGTTCAGATATGCTGCTCTATCTTGTGCCATCCTCACAATCTCTGATATGCTTTAGCACGTTGTTATATGCACTGTGCCATGCCATCTTGTTGAAGGTCTTCCTCTCTTTCTCTGACCCTCCACCTTTCTCAGCGTGATGGCTTTTTCTAAGGCCTGGGCCCCTGACAACTTGCCCAGAGCATGTGGGACAAAGTCTTACCATTCTTGCCTCTTTGACCTTCTGACGTATCAAGTGGAGGAGAGCTTCTTGACCATCTCAGCACCCGTTTTGCCTTTGAGAGTTAGTAGTACAACTCAACTCAGACTCAAGGCCTACAGCAATGTGGTTCACCATGGGCTATCTGTGTCTTATGTTTTAACATGCTCAGACATCTCGTTTTCATTCTCCACGGTGGAAGCCTTGCCTGCTCTACTGATGTCCCAAATCTATGAGGCCACATTGGCCCACGTGTGTCAAGGGCTCCAAGATCTGGGAATACTGATGTGATGTAGCAACAAATCCTTAACCACCAGCCAGTTTTGGTGACAGGTGCTGTGGAGGGGTGGAGACTAGGGAGTGAAATCCATTTATATTCAAAGACTATGGACTAAATTCTTACCTTGAAAAATCAAACAGCACTGGAGTAATTCGGCATTCTAGAGGCTTTCTGTTGTTATGTGCTGTTGAGTCACCTGTGACTCATAGTTATCCTATGCGCAGTAGACCTGAAATCCTATCCTGACTCAGTATCATTGTCTTCGACATACCTACCTCCATTACCCCCATCACTGTGTCAATCCGTCTTATCCAGGGTCTTCCTTTCTTGTGCTGTCCCTCCATCCTTCCAAGCATGATGACCTTCTGTAAGGACTAGTCCCTCCTGAAAACATGCCCTAAGTATGTGAGACAGAGCTTCAAAATCCTTGCCTACAAGGAATAGCCTGGTTTCACCCTCTCCAGGGCAATCTGTTTGTTCTCTTGGCAGTCCATACATGATATGTTTTACGTTCTTTTCCCACACCACAACTCAAAAGCATCAATTCTTCTATCATCTGTTGTCCAGCTCTCTGATGCTTAACAAGTATTGCAAAGACCATGGCCTGTATCTAGACTAACTTCATTGCTCTTTTGCGGTGCCTTGATGCTTTTATTCTTTTGGAGTGACTTCTTTTATTGTTTTGGGGTGACTTGCTTCTTTTACTCCATGGCTGAGGAAGCAACATAGGGATCTGAGTAAAAACTGTGAAGTTTTGGCCAAGTTACGGCATCCACATCAGCATGTGGCCTTGTGGAGCGTGAAGTTGATCTTCAAAGGGCAGGCATATCTTAAATTCCTAAGCAGTTCCTCTCTGCCTTAGTCTGCTCAGCTGTCATCCGAAAAGATTGGACTCAATGGCTACTTGTCCCATTTCTTCTGGTGAACACCTGATTCCAGGTGTTGCTGTGTGTGCTGCCTGCCCTCTGCTGGGCTCTGGTGGTAATGCCTCAGAAGAGGACGGGATTTGGAGCAGGGATATGTCGTATTGGTGTCTTTCAGGAGATTTTATTAACGTCCAGAAATAGAGAAAGTTGGCATCTTTGTCTCAAGCAGTAGGGATGGTGTGGAAATCAAGACACTCCTGTATGGATACTCCCTGGTTCTATCCTCATTCCTTTTAGGGAGCTTGGTCTGGTGGTGAGGAGTTAACTCTGCTAATCAGAAAACATATGGCTGAAATCACTAGCTTCTCCATGGAAGAAAGATGAGAAATCTCCTTTCATCTGATTTACTGTCTCTGAAAACTCATTGGATGGTCGGGTATGAGTTGGTTCCTTGATGATACACAGCAACAATAAGATGCACCAAAAGGAGAGATACATTGAACACAAATGCTGCACAACTCCACTCCTGGCTGTGCCCTCAGAGCTGTCTTCTAGCTGAGGCTCCAAAAGGTTTTCAAAGGATATAAGTCACTTTTCCTTCTCCCAGCCTATGTTGTTGAATTTTTTAAAAATAAACTAGTATAATAAAATAAATAATAAGTTCTGTTAATGTTTTTTTTTTTTTTAAAAAGGATATAAATCACAAGGGAGGAGATTGACCTGCTTCCTTGCTTAGAGCAGATGGTGGATTCAAACCTAGTGCTTCTGGGTTGGCAGCACAACTCTTTACCCACTAGATTTGGCAGAGACTTAGGCTCTGAGTGGAGTGGAATGGGTGCCCATTGGAAGATCCAGTCTAGATCTCTGCCCCTCCCAGCACCCACACTAGTCTTGGTCAGTATCCTGCCCTTTACTCTGTCTGCAGGAGGCTAGTGTGTTCTGGGAGAGAGAACTCCTCCAGCAGGCCTGCTAATACTGAACCTTTGTGGGCCACGAGTAACATGGCACCTAGTTCCAGGACACCAAACATCTTAGACCAAAAAGTAAGATCTGCACAGAAGCAAGCCCAAGAAGTCAGACCGTGATGGGTATGCTCTGCTAGGGACAGTTCCATAGAACTTGTTGACTTGGTTTCCTGGTCAGCGACCAACCAGCCTTGTCTCCTGGTGGCAGCTGGGGAACCTGTACTCCACCTTCCAGGCAGAAACCAGATGGGATGGATACTCTGTGGTATCGAAGGTTTATCACTCAAAGTGTCTTTCCTAGCCAGTGATTAACTGTTTTGTGCTGAAGTATTTGTTGTGTTAAGGAGAAAGGATTAGGGTGGGATACAAGCCCCACCTTACTAAAGGCTTATATGGGACCTCAGCACTGGCTTCTTTTTTGAAATACCTGCCTTTCTAGCGACACTGCAACACTGATGGTCTACAATGCTCACCAGTCTCTGCAAAAGTGGCCTGTGTACCTACAGTCACATGAGTCATTCCCCTGAAGGTCCTGAATCCCTGAGAGACATTCCAGTGAGCCACCAAACCCAAAAAAGTAAGAGAACTGAAGACAGGGGCTGTTGATGTCAGAAATAATGGAGCTATTCAGCTAATCAAATATTTGGGACAATGTTGACTTGGCATTTCTTATAACTGGTCTTAGCAGAATGAATTATGACTATAGAGACCATGAGGTGTGACTCTTGGTAGCCTTGAAGTCAACTCCCACTTTGTCCTGTAGTGCCAACTTGTCCTATGAGCTCTAACCCTGAAACAGTTGTCCAAAACACTCACCTGTCCAGGAGGAAGACCTAGAGGACTTGGCCATTTTGAAGATCTGTTCAAAAGAGTGCCCACATCAGGGTGGACAGGGGTGGGCTGTCTCTGTTTCCAGTGAAGCTGCAGAGCCCAGTAGATACTGGGGAGTCAGACTGCCTGATGCCAGGACCCCTGTTCTAATCCATCTCTCTGCTTAACTCTCTGTGCTTCAGTCTTCTCTCCTGTGAAATAGGCTGACTCTAAATGACCTCTTAGATGACTAGAGTCAATGGGATACTGACTGTGGCTTGAATAGGAACTTAACCACTGTGCCTGTCATAGCATAGTGGAAGCTGGAGAGATGGACTACATCCCCATGGAGGACTTCAAGGTTAATTGACCCTGTATCTAGCTGCCAGCACCCCTAAACACACCTGGTACCAGTGGATAATCTAATTTCTGTAACCAACTGATGTGTGTGTCTTCTTGGATGTAGGAAGGAAGGCAGGGACTATTACAGAGGCAATTCAAAGAATAGACACCACCCTCTTATTTTCTTGATCTTTCAGAATTGGGGTTTCCACCCGGAGATTCCTGACCATGCTTGTATTGCAGATTTCTGGTCCTGAGACCAATAAAGGTTGGAACATGGAGACCTGAGTCAGAGTCTGAAGGGATCTGGAGATGGACCCAGCATTTATTGTTATTTGCTTTCATTTGTTCTTTAGTCTTATGTTTATTTCCTTATAAAGATTTTTTTCTTAAAATTATTCCATTTGAATGTCTTCTATTCATTTTAATGACATTTTACAGCCTATGAAAACCTCCTGCAGGGTTAGCTGTGAGTTGATTCCATTTCCAGGACACGTAACAAAAACATAAGGAAGTGTATTATATAACATATAGGGTACTTTGGTGACCTAGTGGTAAGAAGCTGCGCTACAATCCTGAAGGCATACAGTTCGAATCCACCAGCTTCTCTGTGGGAGAAGAATGTCTTCTCCCATGCAATTAACTGCCTCTGAAAAACCACTGGAGGGTCAACTACAGGTCAGTTCTGACTTAATAGCACACAACAACAACAATAACAACAGTATATTAAGTGTATTCTCCAAGGTACTACATAGAGTGCTACCAGGGCACTCTTGTTACCTCCTCACACGTTACACTGATCCTGTTGGTGCTGCTTCCAGTGCAGGAACAGGGACAGTCTAGCTTGCAGTGGCAGAGGTTTCACTTGGTGGAATCAGCCTAAGATGTGTCCAGAACCCTGACAGGGAAATGGGAGGCATAGAGGGCTGGGAGTTCCTGGAATCCTTCCACAAGAGGTCGAAGGCAGGTCCTGTCATCTCTAGTCCTTTCCCGATGTCCAGTTTCCAGTCACCCATGCAGTAAGTGGTGGTGGTGGTGGTGGTGGGGGTGGGGGAGGAAAGGGGTCCCGGGGATGCTGAAGATATCTACCAAAGCTCTGAATTTAAGGTCCCACAGCCTGAGTACACTTTCCTAGTGAGGTGGGGAAAACCCGAGATGAGCTATTCAAGGGTTCTAGGAGGACTCAGTGGCTGAGCTCAGGCAGCAGGGAAAAGAAGGAGGTAGAGGAGGGCCAGATACTGGATTCCCTGCTATGAACGCATTATGGGAGGAACTCCAAAGAACAGGCCGACAGCGCCCTCTAGTGGCCCAGGGCCAAGATCCAATGTGTCTCCAGTTTCTCCACTGCTTTTGTCTTCACTTTCACTAAAATGGGGCGGTTGTACTGGGCCCTGGTTAAGATACAACTGATTTTATTCTCCACTTGGAGCTCTGGCACTGAGATATAGCAGCTCTAGTCAGTGAGCTGCTTAGAGAACGTATTGGACACTGCCCTTCTCTAAACTTGCTGTTTTTGTTAGGTGCCATTGAGTCATCTACAACTCATAGCAACCCTTTGGACAATGGATCTGAATCTTGCCCTATCCTGTGTCACCGCCATCATTGCTGATATACTCAAACCCATTGCTACAATCACTATGTCAGTTTGTTGAGGGTCTTCCTCTCTTTACCCTCTATCCAAGAATGCAGTTGATATGATACAACCCTGCTGGCTGAAACTGAGGAGGACCTGAAACACTTACTGCAGAAGGTCAAATATTGTAGCCTTCAATATGGATTGAAGCTCAACATCAAGAAAACAAAGATTCTTACCACTGGGCCGATTGACAACATCATGATAGTTGGAGAAGAGATTGAGATTGTTGACAGCTTCAGTTTGCTTGGCTCCACAATAAACACTCTTGGTACCAGCAGCCAGGAAATTAAAAGACAAATTGCATTGGGAAAGTCTGTGTCAGAGACCTCACCAAAGTACTGAAGAGCAATGATGCCAGTCTGGAGACTAAGGTGCACCTGATACAGGCCATGGTCTTTGCCATTACTTGCTATGCATCAGAGAGCCGGACTAGGGATGATAGAAGGAGGGGTGATGTCTTTGAGCTTTGGTGCTGGAGAAGAGTATTGAATATACATACCATGGACTGTTAGGAGAACAAACAAGTTCATCCTGGAGAGGGTAAAGCCAGGCTACTCCTTGGAGGCAAGGGTTCTGAAGCTTCTTCTGACATACTTTGGACATGTTGCAAGGAGGGACCAGTCCTTGGAGAGGGATGTCATGCTTGAGAGAGTGGAGGGGCAGCACAGAAGATGAGACGGGTTAATTTCATCACTGGGGTAATGGGGATAGGCATGTCGGAGACAATGAGATTGTCAAGGGATAGAGCAGGGTTTAGGGCTGTTGTACATGGGGTTGCTATGAGTCACAGGCGACTCGCCGGCACATAACAACAATACAACAACATTCAAGCATGATGCCTTTTTTAAAATGATTGGCCTCTTCTAGAACATGCCCCATAGTATGTGAGACTAACTTTCACCATCCTTGCCTGTAATGAACACCTTGGTTATACTTTCTTCAAGACATATTTGTTTGTTCTTTTGGCAGTCCATGGAATATTCAATATTCTTCTCCAACACAACTCAAAGACATCGATGCTTCTTTTGTCATCCTTTGTCTTCATCAGTCTATCAGATGCATTGCAAGTAATTGAAAATACTTGGGTTGAGGACACCTTAGTCTTTAAACTGACATCGTTCTTCCTAGCACCTTGAACAAGTCAAGGACTTGTTTTCCCAACTTAGTATGTCTTTTGATTTCTTGACTACTTGTTCCCAGGTTGTTGATTGTAGATCCAAGCAAGATGCAATTGTTAACAACTTCAATTCTTTCTCTATCCATCATGATATTGCCAGTTGGCCCAATGATGGGATCTTTGTTTTCTTGATGTTGAGATGCAATTCATATTAAAGGGCCTAAAGCAAGTGCTTTAAGTTCTCTTCATTTTCAGCAAGCAAGTTGTATCATGTGCATAATACAGGTTGTTGGTGAGTCTCTGATCCTGATGGCACATTCCTCTTCATAAAGTCCAGACTTTTGAATAATGTTCTCAACGTACAGATTGAATAGGTATGGAGAAAGAACACTGCCCTGACACACGCCTTTCTTGATTTTAAATCGTGCAGTGTTCCCTTGCTCTGTTTGGACAATATCTCTTTGATCTAAACATAGATTTCACATGAACATAAATAAGAGTTCTGGGAATCCCATTTGTCTCAATGTTAGCCATAATTTGTTGCGGTCTAAACAGTCAAATGATTTTCTGTAGTACATAAAACACAGATAGAACTCCTCCTGGTATTCTCTGCTTTCTGGCAAGGTCTATCTGATATCAGTAATGATATCCTTGATGTCACAGCCTCTTCTAAATCTAGCTTGAATTTCTAGATTTAGATAGGAAATATATATATATATAAATTAAGTGCCATCGAATCAACTCTTACATGTACACACACACACGCGCATGCGAAGATCGGGAGAGCGAGCATACACTCTCTAGTGGAGCAATAATGGTTAAGTGCTCAGGACAAAGAAAAATAAGGACATGGTGACAGAAATGAAGCTAGAGATAGAATAATAGAATTTTGTACAATGATTGTTCATTGCAAAATACGTTTTATAAAAAAACCAAACATTCCTTTACTTTTCAAAGAGAAGCGTGAACTGGGGGGAGGGGCGGGCAGGGAGAAAAATACAACAATGAATGAATGGAAATACAAAATCTCTGTAAATGTTCATTAAAATTAATAAAATAATTTTTTTAAAAAAGAAACCAAAGCCACAGCTAAAAAAACAAAACCAAACCAAAACCAAACAATAACTGTACACATGGACCTCACCAGATGGACTACACAGGAATCAGATTGATTACATCTGTGGAAACAATCACTGGAGAAGCTCAATGTCAGCTCTGAAAAATAGGACAGGTGCTGACCGTGACCATCAGTTACTTTTGTGCAAGTTCAAGTTGAAGCTAAAGAAAATCAAAACACACTCACAAGAGCCAAAATATGACCCTGAATCTATTCCACTTGAATTAAAAGACCATTTCAGGAACAGGTTTGAGGCCTTGAGCATTAAAATAATGAACAAATACCAGATGAGCTATAGGATGATATATAGAATATCATCCTTGAAGAAAGCAAAAATGTCATTACAAAGACAGGAGGAAAAGAGGACTGAAATGGATGTCAGAAGAGACTCTGAATATTGCACTAGAGCACTGAGAAACCAAAACAAAGAGACAAAATCAGAAAGTTGAAGAGTTGAACAGTAGATTTCAAAGGGCAGCTCAGGAAGACAAAGCAAAGTATTACAACAAAATGTGCAAAGAGTTGGAATAAGAGAATCAAACAGGATGAACTCTCTTGGCATTTCTGAAGCTGAGAAATGAACAAATTCAAGCCTTATGTTGCAATAGTTAAAGATGTTTATGGGCAGAGTATTGAATGATCCAGGAAGCATCAAAAGAAGATATAAGGAATACATGGAGTCGCTATACCAAAAAGACACAGACAATTTCATGAAGTAGCATATGATCACGAATCAATAATAATAAAGGAAGAAATTCAAGCTGCTTTTAAGAGGTTGACAAAAAAAATAATGCCCCAGGAACTGATGAAATACCAATTGCCATATTTCTTTCTTTCTTTTTTTTAGATTTCCATTCATTCATTGTTGCACTTTTCCCTGCTTCCCCCTCCCCCCAGTTGCCATATTTCAACAAACCGATACAGATGTACTCACCAGGTTGTACCAAGAAATCTGGAGGACAGCTACCTGGCCACCTGACTAGAAGAGATCTACATTTATTGCCATTCTAAAAAAGGTGATCCAACAGATGTGGAAATTATCAAACAGTATCACATGCAAACAAAATCGTACTGAAGATCATCCCAAAATGAATAGAGCAGTTCGTCCACAGAGAACTGCCAGAAGTACAGAGAACTGCTGGCAGCTGGGTTCAGAAGCGGCTGTAGCACACATCATTGTCAATGTCAGATAGCTATTGGCTGAAAGCAGACCAGGAGTATATCTATTTGTGTTTTATTGACTATACAAAGGCATTTGACTGTGTGGATCACAAAGATTTTGGCTAACATTGGAAAGAATGGGAATCACAGAACACTTGATTATGTTCATACAAAACATATATCTAGATCAGGAAGCTGTTGTCCAAACAGAGCAAAGCAACACTGCATGGTTCAAAATCAAGAAAGGGTGCACCAGGGATGCATATCCTTTCTCCATACCTTTTCAATCTATATGCAAAACAAGTCATTCAGGAGGCTGGCCTTTATGGAGAAGAACGTGGCATCAAGATTAGAGAAAGTTTCATCAACAATCTGTGTTAATGCAAATGACACATCCTTGCTCGCTGAAACGAAGGAGGATTCGAAAGCTGCGGAAAGTCAAAGACTATAGCTTTCAATATGGATTGAAGCTCAACATCAAGAAAACACAGATTCTCAACACATGGCCAATTGGCAGCATTATGATAGATGGAGAACATATTCAGGTTGTTAATAATTTAATCTTGCTTGGAAATACAATCAACACTCTTGCCTACAGCAGTCAGGAAATCAGCAGATGAGTTGCGTTAGGATAGTCTGCTGTCAGGGACCTCTCCAGAGTGCTAAAGAGTAACAAGGTTAGTGTAGATACAAAGATGCCCCTGATCCAGGCACAATAGTCACCTGTCTGTGAGAAAATCAATGAATGTTCTTTAAAGCTACCCCCTTGTGGTCGAAGCAGTCTCCAGATTATGAATTCCCAATTTACAAACAACTCAGACTTGCCTTTTAACATTATATAAATTTACCCTTCACTTGATATGATTGAATCGACTCTTAAATTCTTCCTTACAAATACAGTCATGTCATGTATGGGCACCTTTAAAATAACTGAAAAGGCTTTGAACTTGTTCTTGGACTAACCAAACCCACTGTTGTCCAGTTGATTCCAGTGCAGGGACTCTGTGGGACAGAGGAGAACTAGCTGCAGGGTCTCCCAGGGTATCAGACTGCCTCATCCTGCAGAAAGGTTGGTGAATTCATTTGAACTGTCAACCTTTTGGTTTGTGTTAGCAGGCAAGCACTCTACCCATCATGCCATCAGAGCCTTTTTTTACAAACCTAAAGAAGAACTGAAAATACCTCTTGTGACTTTGCTACAAATTCAGCTTAAAGACAATCTTGGGACAGAGTCTTATTCTTAATGCAGGGAATGCCTGTATTTTGTGCTGTGAAAGCCCCAGAGAGGATACTTGAACCCCCTTCAGCCCAGTGAAATAATCCTCTCTGGGGAGAGGAGCTGGTATACCCTTACTGCTTCCTGGGTGCTTCTGATGTGCTGCCCAAACTGGCAGATACTGCTGGCTACATGTGTCTGTCTACATGAAATAAAATTTATATTAAGATTACTTGACAATTTCAGCCTGCTCAGTTCCACAATCAATGTTCTTGGCACGAACAGTTAGGAAATCAAAAGACTAATTGCATTGGGAAATCTGTCAGGGACTTCTCCAGAGTGACACTGTCCACCTGGAGACTAAGGTGCACCTGAACAGGCCATCGTCATTGCAGATACTTGCTGTGCATCGGAGAGCTGGACAGTGACTAAGGATGACAGAAGAAGGATCGATGCCTTTGAATTGTGGTGCTGGAGAAAAGTGTTGAACATTCCTTAGAATACCAAGAGAACTAACAAGTCTGTCTGGGAGAGAGTGAAACCAAGTTTCTCTTTGGAGGCAAGGACTTTGAAGATCCTGGAGGGACCATTCCTTGGAGAAGGACATCATGTTTGGAAGGGTGGATGGACAGCGTAGTAGAGGAAGATCCTGGATGAGATGAACTGACACAGTAACTAGGGTAATATGGGCATGTGTATCAGAGGCAGTGAGATTGGCTCAGGATAGGACAGGGTTTAGAGCTTTTGTGCACAGGGCTGCTATGACTCACAGGCAAATCGATGGCATATAACCACCACCACCACCAGATTACTTGAATTTTAAAGGAAACCTATTACTCACTCACATGGGTCACATTTCTAGAGCTCAGTAGCCCCTTGTAGCACATGGCTGCCGTACTGGACAGCGCTGGACAGGGAATTTCCAACATTGCCAAAGGTTCCAGTGGGCAGCACGGTCTGGAGGTGGTGTCATGTCTTGCTACTGTTGGCTCAGGCAGGCCAGCTGGGTGTGACATGGAGGCAGTTTTGTGAGTAACTTTCTGCACAGGCTTATGGTCACAGTGGGAGGAAGGGTTAGACCATGAAAGTCACTCTTGTGTTTACTTGTCACCTACAGTGTCTAGAAGCTTACCCAGAAATGTAATAGATTGAACAGTGTTAACCCAAACCATCTTGGAATCCTAATTAACCCCTGTGGATGTGAGCCTGTTTGGAAAGAGGGGTTTTTCATGCTAATAAGGCAGTATCAGTGTAGAGTGTATCCCAAACGTTCTCACCCTGAGTTTTTTAAAAGAACAGAATAGACTCTGGTGGGGGAGACCATCCTCAGAGAGAGGGCCACCAGAAGCCGAGGGACCGCCCAGGAGTGCTGACAAGGATGCAGAGAGGAGCCTGGGGCCCTGATCCGGGCTTGTCAATCAGTTCTTTCAAGTCCCGCCCTTGTGGCCTTCTTTCTCCTGTATCAGCGCTAGGGTATGGGGAGCGCAACTCTGGCTGGTGCTCAGGGCGCAGCAGAGGGCACCCGCGTTAGGGCTGTGGCTTCGCGCAGAGGACACAAACCCGAGGCCCGGGAGAAAGCCTTTATTCTGGGAACCCGCTGGAGCCCTGCAGTTAGCTGTCCTCCGGGACGTTGAGCTTCTCCTTCACCCCGCAGGCCACCACAGCGAAGAAGACCTCGGGGAGGAGCGTGCGGAGGTACACCGCCGCCTTGGGGACCGGGTTGGCCATGAAGACTTCCTGCTTCTTCCTCCTTACGATACGCATCACCTCCTCGGCCACCTCCACGGGGTGCACCCCATAGGTCAGCTTCCTGAAAAAGACTGAAAGCCCGCCCCCCCAAAAGGGGGTCAGGGTGCTGTTCTGGCCTCAGATCGTCAGAACCCCCAGGAGCCCAGAGAGTTGTGGGGACGCACGTGTATGTATGTCAGTGTATCAAAGTGGAGGGATGTGTGTGTGTGTGTGTGTGTGTGTGTGTACGTACCAGAGTGGAGGCGTGTGTGTGTGTATGTGTGTGTGTGTGTATGTGTGCCAGAGTGGAAGCCTGTGTGTGTCTGTGTGTGTGTGTGTGTGTGTGTGTGTGTGTGTATATACCAGAGTGGAGGCCTGTGTGTGTGTGTGTGTGTGTTGTCAGGACAATGGCCACTCACAGCGGGAGACCCAAGGGAGACCTTCCAGGATCTTGGTTTCCTTATCTGCAAAATGGGCACAATTTCCTTCCTGGTTAACTTAGCAGGGTGATTGTGAGCTGGACAAAGTGTGTGTGGAAGGGCTTGGGAAAGCTGGTGTCGTGTGAACTGCAGCGCTGTGGTTTGAAACTGTGCTTGTCAAGAGCCTTTGGAACCAACTGGTCTGTTCACCTAGTTGGTCCATCTGGGTTCCCCGGTCCAGTCCTAGTGCACTGGCCGAAATGCAGCATCTTACATTCCGAATATTCTAGATGAATAACCCAGTGGAGCTGCTTACCAAAAGGCAGCACACCTCTGGCGGTTGGAGTCCACCAGTGGCTCCAAAGGACAAAGATGGGCTAACTCCTGCCCTTGAGAGCTCCAGCCTTGGACACCCGTGGGGAGTCACCTGGAGCCAGGCTCTGGATGGCAGTGTGTGTGAGATGGGAAACAGCGAAACGGTGCATTTGCAGAGCTTGCTTCATGGGCTGCTCCAAACCTTTACAGCAGTAAACCCCATGCTCCCCACAGCGCTGCCAATGTGTGTCTGAGTAAAATGATGCTGTATGGGGTGGCCGGGCTGATTTGTTGGAAGTGGATCACCAGGCCTTTATTCCAGTGTGCTCAAGGAGGCCTCAATCCTTTGGGTCAGCAATGAGCATGCTAACCCTTTCTGTACTACAGACACTTGCCAGACAACGGTATGAGGCAGGTATCTCCATTAAACCACATTTTCTGAAGGGAAAACTGAGGCCCAGAACATGAAGAGATTTGTGTCCAGTCATACATTATGCCAGAGGCAAGCTATGCAGGCTAATAGCCTGGTTCCTGAATCTTCACGTTGGAAAACAGGAAGATTATGAACATAGACACTGAGGCTCAAACACAGCTAATGGGTGATATACCTCAACCAGACCATGGTCCAATGGCTTACAGATCAGTGTTCTCTCGACTGCGTGCCTCAGAATGAAAATTTTGAAGTCTCATTCCTATTAGCTTGTTGCCAGGACTCCAACACCCCTACTCTCATGCTCCATGAACACCCCTGGTGCCCGGCAATGCCAGACGGTCCCAAGTCGCAACTCCCCGACTCCCTGGAGCTCCCTGCAGCTCCCCACTCCTCCCTCCAGCTTCCCCCTGGAATCTCACATTTCCAAATGGAGGCATCCCAGTTTCCCTGCCCTGGATGGGACCGGATGAAAGTTGGGCTGATAGTGCTGATGACGACGTCATATTCCTCCACTTCTGCCCGGAGACAGTCGAAGAAGCCCAGCACTGCATGCTTGGAGGCAGCATCTAGGACAAGAGAGGGGCTGGAGTGGGTGCGGGCAGACCCTTAGCCCTCACTTCCAAGAGTGCGCGAGTAGGCGCCGTCCTGGTTATCCAGTCATCTCTGTCTGGCATTTCGATTGTTTCCACCTTTTAGCTACTGCAAATAGTGCTGCAGTGAACATGCATGCAGGTGAGTTATATAAGTGAAAAAGAGTTAAAATGGCAAAGGTTGTGATTCCCTCCTTTCCTTCCTTCCTTCCTTCCTTCCTTCCTTCCTTCCTCTTCTTTCCTTCCTTCCTTCCTTCCTTCCTTCCTTCCTTCCTTCCTTCCTTCCTTCCTTCCTTCCTTCCTTCCTTC
>NW_006399983.1:1041404-1050055 GCF_000299155.1 Elephantulus edwardii
TCCTTCCTTCCTTCCTTCCTTCCTTCCTTCCTTCCTTCCTTTATCTATCTGTTATCTATCTATCTATCTACTTATCTATCATCTATATCTATCTTATCTGTGTATCTATGTATCCATATATCTGTCATCATCATCATCATCATCATCATCTGTCGTAATTGCCATGGAATCAGAATAGGCTCACAGTTGATCTTCCATCAGGGTTTTTTTTTTAATATATTTTAATGAAAGTTTATAAAGAACATGCATTTCCATTCATTCATTGTTGCACATTTTCCTCCCTGCCCCCGCTCCCAGTTTGCTTTTTTTTTCGGGGAGGGAAGTTCTTTTGTTGTTATACAGTCTGTCCACCCCCCACCCCCCACCCCCAGACCAGTTTACTATGTAGCTCTTATTCTGGACTCTTGTCATGCCAATAATACCTAATCATATATTCCTTTTATACTGTTCTCTCCATCTGTTTCAGTGCTGTGTACATCAGGTTTTTGAAGCCTGTAGTGAATTGCATGGGAGGAAAGTGCTTATCTTTCTTGTGTGGAGCTTCTGGTGGTAGATTCAAACCAACAGAGAAGTGCCACCTTTGGGCTATCAGTATAGGTCCATATAGATGAAGCCACTGGATCACTCAGCTTAGTCCACACACCAAATCCCCCTTCCTCCTGGCCCACAGGTAGTAGGCACTTCTCCAGGATCCCTGCCATTGGTGTGTTCATGTGATTGAGTTCCAGACAATAGTACGTGAGTGGCTGTGGTGCTGTTTCCTGCTCTGAAGCTGTAGACACCAGACATATCTGTCTTGGATACTCTCTTCCCTGATTTTGCAAGACAGACCCATATAATTTTGCCAGTTGGACCCATATGTAGATGGAACTGAGCTTTGAACATGTAGAAGATGATGTTAAAGCAAAGACTTGGCATGATGCTGGGTCCCTGAATGATCATAAAGAAGAGTGGTGCCTTCTGACCAAGACCATCCCCTTGACATGATAACGTGAAAGGGAAATACCCCTCTTTATTCTTACACTATGGTCTTCTAGCACGAAGACTTAGGCTTAACCTAACTAATGTCAGGGGAAGAGGGATCTCAAATACTGTTAGGGGATCTGCCCTCCTATTCTATCATCAATTACTGAGGTTCTGTTTTGCACATGGTGGTGTTGGTTGCCATCAGGTTGACTCCTACTCATAGTGACCTCATCGTGTACAACAGAACAGAACAGAACAGAATAGAACACAGCCCCATCCTGCACCTTCTTCACCATCACTGGTAGGTTGCAGGCTATCGAGGTCACGGTATATTCTGAGCTCCTTCCAAACCACAGAGCTCCTGTCCAGCTCTCTACCAAACAACATTTGCAATGGATCCATAGACTAACTTTTTGGAAGTTGATCACTGGGCATTTCTTTTCTAGTTCTATCTTTCCAGAAGCTCTGCAGACATCTGGCCGACCCTGCTGGTATTTGACATCCCAGTGTCAAAGCTACCAGCATCACAGTAACATGCAAGTTATCACAGTGTGACAGACTGGCAGATGGTATTGCAGGCAATAAAGGGATGCTTAAGGCATGCCCCCACCCTCACAGGAAGTGCTCATAGGAGGTGAAAATATCTCCAAACTTGTTCCATATGGATCCCATGAACATCCATAGAACTCCTTGGACTTTTAAAAAGACTCTCTTGGAACAGTCGCTGTCCTAAAATCCAGGCTCCCTCCTTGTTTCCCTCCTGCCTTCCTCTGAACGTCTCCGTCACTGCTTCTGTGATGTATGCCCATCTTTTCTTTCACATCCTTCAAAGGCATCTTTGTGGAGGAAACAGTAGTTGAGCTGGGTCAAGTGTAGCCATGGCCTGAACGTCAGGAGTGTGGCCTTCGCCTGGATTGATCATATTCAGTTGCCACATGTGAGACTGTCAGCTTTGAAGAGGATCTTCTCTGCCTCAGTGTCTCCCCGAGTGCCCTGCGTTCTGTAAGTGTTCAGGAAGGGGAAATGGAAAAGGACAGAAGACCCAGCAGACCCCTCTGCTGTGGAGCCCCATCTCTCCCTCGGAACCGGACGAGTAGTCTTGGCATCATATCATGAAGACACCCTCATCTTAGAAACTTACAAGCCGTACGGAATGGGATTCCAAACTTCCCTTGGATGTTATTCACTAACACGATTTGGCCAGTTCTCCGGGAGATCATGTTGGGAAGCAGGGCTGGAAAACATAGGACGATGAGTCACTGTTAAAAATCTGAGACTGACTTAGGCACTAGCAGGTGACCCCGTTTCCTCCACTTTCCATCCCACACCCAGCTTCACAAATTGTTCCCTTTTCTTCCCTGTTAATTAGATTACAGCAGGACCAAGATAGGAAATAGCCTGTATCTCATAGTCTGGTGTATCCAAAATGTAGGCCAGATTCCGTGAGTGAATTGCTAAGTGGTTTAAAGTAGCTCACCAAAGTGGCATTAATTAGAGCGATTTCTGAATTCCCCTTTTAGTGCTCCAATTGTGTCATGGAGAAAGCCTCATTCAGATTCTTTCATGTCTTTAACACCTCACAGCTCTTAAGCAGCTCACTCCTAGTCTCTACCTGAGCATCCCACTCCCTAAATGTCAGAGTCTTTCCCCATGCATACATTCTGAAGCTTCATCTGACATACTTTGAACATATTGCAAGGAGGGACCAGTCCTTGGAGAAGGGCATCATACTTGGGAGGGTGGAGGGACAGCACAAGAGAGGAAGACCCTTGATGAAATGGATTGATTCAGCCACTGGGGTAATGAGGATAGGTGTGTCAGAGACAGTGAGATTGGTACAGGATAGAGCAGGGCTTGCTATACATAGGGTTGCTATGAGTCGCAGGCAACTTGATGGCACACAACAACAACAACAACAACAACAGCAACATTCCTCTTTACAAATCCCATATGGTTTCTCCTAGGTTTGTGATGTTTGCTTTTCTTTTGAAAAATTTTGTTTTGATTACTACATATGACAATACATTTATTTACCACTGTCAGCTTTTATAAAAAGTATATTTCTGTGGTATTACATTTACTATCTTGTGTGACTGATGAAGATATGTTTTGGTTAAAAAACTGAGGAGTTTTCTATTTTGGGTTCTATTCCACGGTCATCTCCAGTCCTGATCTCCCAGGCTTTAGACCATCACTAGAACTTGACTGTGAGAAAAAACGTGCTATGTTGTTATTGTGTGCCTTTGAGTCAGAATCAACCTACAGGTGACCCTCCAGTACATTTTCAGAGGCGGTAAATCACATGGGGCATTTTCTGTCTTTCTTTTGAAGAGCAGCTAGGAGATTCAAACCAAGTGCCTTTAGAGCAACTTCTTACCCCTACGCCACCAGAGCTCCCTGGAAATGCCGTAAGCACCATTATTTGGCTCTTTCAAGGGAGACATCCAGCTGACTTCTCTGTTTCAACAAAGAGGTTGATGAGATACTGAGTGTCTTGAAGTTTGTTGATAAATCCTTCTGTCTTCATTTCTGAGAGCAGAATCTCTACTTGTGCCCATCAGATTAGAAAGAGTAACTGTCTTCTGTGTTTAGGAACAGATCAACTACAAGCTTAGCATGTCAAAATAAATGTAATGTCAGAAGGATTGCAGGAGGCAGTATGGATATAAGTGAGAAGAAGAGAAGGGTCAAGGCCAGGAATTGGTTTATGTGTGTGATTTGAGACGTACAAAGTGAGAGAAGTAGAAATAATACAGGTAAGATAATTATAAAATATCTCTCTCTCTCATCAATTTTCACAGTTGTGCTCTCACCAAATAAGTAGAACTTTTTCATGAGGAGAGAAGAGTTTCTCCAGAAGTGGCTGACCACCTGGAGAGACAAACCTTATTAGAACAGAAACCCACAGGAAATAACTCACGAGACCTTTTGTCAGTGTGATGGGTCCAAAGTAATTGGCATCCATGATCTTTTTGTCAAGCTCCAGAGAGATCTTATGGGCCGGAGCCTGCACCTTCACGCTGGCATTGTTGATGAGGATGTCCACACAGCCATAGCAGTCCAGGATCTCTTTGGCCACATCCTGGACACAGCTGATGTCCGCGAGGTCCAAGAGGACAAGCTTTGGGGTAAAGGTCTGGTGAACCAATGAGAGAATCAAGACTCTTGTGGAAAAACCTTTGCTTAGAATTTGTTTAATAGCCACCCCTTCTGGAAATCAGAGTTCCTGAAACAGCTCCAAGAGAAATGAAGATGATGCAGCAATGACTCTAGGCTGGGGCGAAGGATAATGGAGAAATGCATGGATAACCCATTCCGAGCGATCAGGAAAGCTACAAAAATACATATCTAAAGGGGAATATGCAGTCATAAGGGTGAATCTTTTTATAAAAGTGCTCAAGTTTCTAAATCCAAGAGAATTTATAATTTCAGCTTGAAGTGGATAACATTTATAAATTTACAAATGCACCTTGCGGGAAGACCAGCCAATAGTAGTTGTTTTTGTTGTTAAGTGCCGTCAAGTCGCAGGTGACTCATAACGACCCTATGAACGAAAGTCCTGGACACCTCCTGTATAACTTTTGTCCTTTCTCCAGGTTCATAGAGCTTCTGGAGGCAAGCTGTTGTGGGAGTGGATGCCACTCCTGCTAATTAGCAGTACTAATTCTGTTTTGTCTTTCTTGTAGCCATTCCATGTATCTCATACTTTCTAGTTATGAACCCCAGATTTCAACTTATCTTCCTAATTAGGATAGGAACGCTTGGCACATGTACAATAGGTTTGAGTTATCACAAGAGACCATTTTAATGACCTTCATTGTGACACCTGAATGTCTGAACTGACAGGAAGAGAGAACACCTAAACAATCCAAACTGATGAAGTGATTTGCTATACAAGACATTTAACATTTTAGTATAGGCTAGCTGGTTACTACTATTCTTTTAGCTTTTGTTTCTCTTTCCCATACACTGGACACTTGATGGGAGGCAAGTTAGAAACCCCAAATGGCAGCCTGCATTACTGCTGGTCTTTGCCATTTTCTATCTCTCATCCCCCCGCCCCCCCATTGTCTCTTAAAAAGAAACTCCTCTTTCTTCTTGGAAACTTAGAGTATCTTTTTTGAATTGGCTGCTCCACTGGTTTGTGTGTGGGTGTCACAACAGTAGTCACTTTTGGAGGCCATGCACTTATCTAGTGGTAACATCATGCCTTATACCACTTCTGAGCTGCTTCTTTTTTTCTAATTGTCTTTACTTCTACATCATATATTATCATATGGATAGTACATATATTTTATTTGCAGAAAAATGAATTTCTTGAATTTATCTTGATTTAATTTCTAATAACCAAAAGAAACTGACATAAAGTATTAAAATGTTAATAATGAGCTTTTTTTAAAAAGCATCTTCCAAATTGGCTTATAAGCCAGCAAGAAAATTTAACACTGTCTCAAAGAGAGAAACTGATAGCAGATATCTTACTTTGGTGGTGTTTTTTTGTTTAACACACAAAATAAAACATTCACTTTAAAGAAATAGTTCAAAATTAGTTCATTAACAGCTTTTCTCTCATCCTAAGTAAACCTCCCCACCAAAAAAAAAACCCCACCCTTTTTCCCCCCTGCAGGAAGTCAGCCTTACTGAATTTGAATTTCAAGAGACTGGGTTCAGGGGCAGAGACCATATTGCAAATAGATACCCTTGATCTCAATAAAAGGTGGATAGAAGAGTTCATTCAATCATGCTGAGATTTGCCAGTGGTTACTCTCTATTTCCCCTCCTTTTTGCTTTGTAGCCCTCAGTACTTAGCTTAGAACCATTTACTTTTTCTAGAATCAGTGTACAGAAATGTGTCAAAGAGAGAAATTGAAAGAAGTATCTTGCTTTGATTTTGAGGAGCTCAAAAATAGTTTACGTTGAAATTTTGGTGATTTTTAAAATTTTTTTATTTTTTATTTTTAACAACAGTAATTTGTACCCATGTTTCATTTTTGAACAAAATGGTAAAGTTGGCAAGATAGTTTGAGTGCACCTACTGCTCTTCAGACACTGTGTTCACCCTTAGATACTCAATTCCATTAAGTCTCTCATGATTCTGAGGGGGAAACAGAGGTGCATGTTTTATATATATGTGATAAGTGCAGTGTTTCACAAACAGCCTTAAAAGTGGGTCCCCTGATGAAACATGTTTGGAAACACAAATGATTCATTATATATGGTCTTGGTGGTAATGTTCAACATTAGCATACCAAAAGTTCTGCAATAAAGAAACTAGATAATTTTCTTTAACTCAGTATTTCTTACACAATTCACCACCGAGCCTTGTTTTCAACCAGACCCTAACATCCCAAGAAATATTTTTTAGAGAATACCATGAGCTATCTTTTCAAATACCATATTTAGTTCTGAATTACTTTCAGCTCTTTCCACAATCCAAATTCAATCTCAAGGGCAAAACCTTTTCTCCCCACCCCCCTTCTTAAATGTAAAGAGAATTCTGGATGCAATTCCCCAAACAATACTCCAGAAATGCTCTGAAAATGGAAACCACATTGAAATCAGAATTCACCTCCTCGGTGACCATTGCGAACAGAATATAACCTCCCTGACTTGGGAAAAAAAACCCTGAAATAATATTATTTTAAAAATCAGTCATAAGTGTATTACAAACGCCCATACTTCTTATGAAACCCCTATTTAGGGACAGGCCGTAGGAGCCGCTGGGTGGCATACAAATTTAAGTGCTACTAGCCAAAAGTTTGATGGCTTGAATCCACCCAGAAGCACCTTAGGGGGAGGAAAGGTCTGGTATTCTACTTATGAATAATCCACCATTGAAAACTTTATGAAACTCAGCTCTATTCTGACACACTTGGTATCACCAGGGGTTGGATTAGAGTATGTGACACCCGGTTTACTGGTTTTATGCTCTTCCTTATGTTCTGGACCTTCTCAGTAGGATTTAAATGGAATGGGGCAGTGGCGACAACAGTGCCATGGATAAAGAACAGATTTTTTGGCATGCTGAATGGTCACAGGGACTGGAAGATGTGATTATGTTGAGATCAATGGGACCATCACATTCCCCAAATTTCATGCAATGTCATCCCGTCAAAGAAGTCCATTTGGTCTAAGAGCCACCCTCTTATCAAGTATTGAAACCTAAGTGTGCCCAGGGATACACAAATCTCCTAATGGCTGGAAGACCTTACCTTTCTGGGGTCAGCCACGCTGACCAAGGTGTCGTACAGGCTCTCTAGCCCTTCCCAATTCTTTGCACACAGCACCAGCCTTGCCCCTCCAGTGTGGAACACGCGTGCACACTCTGTGGAGAAGGAGGAAGAGGGCAGGAGCACTGAGCAGAGGCAGCCTCTGAGAGTGGACACCATTGCTTACAAATCAACAATCTCAGCAGCTGTTTCAGCAACCCCTTCCCACGGCGGGACTTTCCCCCAGTTTCCCACTTTAGCTGGTTGCTTCCTGAATGGAAGCTCTCAACTGGAGGAAACATCTTCTATGATTCTGATTATGAGCACTTTCTCCTTACGGCCCATAAAGATGACCCTGCCCACCCAGTTCTTCAGGAATGCTATTCTGAATAGACCTAAATCTAAAGACATTGAGAAGTCTTTTCAGACCAAATGTCATTAGTTTTCCTATGTGACTAATTTTACTCTGAATGCATTCCTGACTCAGCCAACAAAGGACTTTCTAAAATGGTCAGTAGCTGGTAGATAAGCATTATTCTTGAAACAATTATAAGTTGTAATCAAGTTGGCCGCAACTCTTGGCGACTCCATATACAACAGGACACAATAGTGCTTGGTCCTGTGGCATCTGGTGGCCTAGTGGGTATGAAGTTGTGCTGTCAATACTAAGGCAGGAGGTTCAAATCCATCAACTGCTCTGAGGAAGATGATTTACAGCCTCTGAAAACCCACTGGAGGATCAGCTGTGAGTGGGTTCTTCCTCAACAACAACACATTTTGAGAGTGAATGGCATCTTGATTATCATTAGGATGATCCAGACTCTAGCTGTGCTCACTCTGTATCATTTCCCATCACTATGTCATATGATGTTCTGCTGTGATCTAGAGTTTTCAACATGCAAGACATTACAGTTAGACATCTTCACAGATGAGAGGTAATGATAGTAATAGTGATGCTTACAAGCAATGAAAACGAATGTATTTTGAGAGTTTACTTTTCAAGGAGCTAATTATTTAATGAACAATATCATTAATATCACATTAAAGGAAAATACTACTGTGGATTGTTAAAAAATGGCTGTTGTTGTTGTTTGATGCCGTTGAGTCGTAGACGACTCATAGCGACCCTATGAATGAACAGCCTGAGCACTGTTCGTACATAGAGTTTCCGGAGGCAAGCCATTTCGGAAGTGGATGCCACTCCTGCTTCCAGCAAAAATGCTAGAATAGCATTTATTCATAAGTTTGTTTGCCATTCGAATATCTTCCTCTGTGAAAATTCTTTCTGTGTCTTTTTCCCATTTTGTAATTGGGTTATCAGTCTTTTTCTTGTGGAGGCCCAGGGGTATTCTGTAAACTTTTGTTATAAGACTCCTGTCTGAGACATGTCAGACAAGGGACTTATATCTAGAATTTATAAAATACTCGAGCACCACAACAAGATAAAGGAGAATAATCCAATTGAAAAATGGGCAC
>NW_006399983.1:1050885-1054266 GCF_000299155.1 Elephantulus edwardii
GGGGTTTGTGCTGGGAGAAGGGTGCAACAATGAATGAATGGAATCCTAAAATCTCTGTAGATGTTCATTGAAATGAAAAATAAACAACCTAAATAAAAAAAAAAAGACTCCTGTCTGAGATGGTATTACCAAATGTTTGTTCCTAGTCTGTAGGTTTTCACCCTGTTGGGAAAAGTATTTGATGTGCACAGAGACTTAATCTTTAGAAGGTCCCATGCATCAATTTTATCCTATTTAGATTGTGCATTTCTGTTATACTTGGCAGTCTATTTATGCTTTAGACTAGCACTTCTAAGCTTGATCCCAGTTTTCTCATAGACAGTGAACTGCCAGACAGTCAAGCAGGATTTAGAAGAGGCCATGGCACCACAGATATCATTGGCTGAAAGCAAAGAATAGCAGAAAATGTCTATTTGTGCTTTCCCAACCCTCCTCTGACCGAATCTAGGAATGCTTACTCTCTGGAGGTTTTTTTTTGTTTGTTTGTTTTTAATACTTGTTTGTTTACCAAGTTTGTACACATTGTTTTTCACACCAGATCTTTCCCATTTCCTACACTCCCACCTCTCTCCACCCATTGAATTGTGCGACCCTATGATTATCGGCCCTCTCCTCCTCAGCTCTCTGCTCTCCCCTCCCTGCCCTTGTATCCTCATACTTGTTCTACAATAATGGTCCTGTACAATATTTGTGCTTATGGGGCTGAGTTAGTTCACTCACCATAATGCTCCCCAGGCCCTCCCAGGTTAGGTTGTGATTTACAAAATCATTGCTCCTGCATGCTGCATAGTATTCCTTTGTATGAACGTACTATAATTTCTCAA
This sequence comes from Elephantulus edwardii, assembly GCF_000299155.1. Classification (NCBI taxonomy): domain Eukaryota; kingdom Metazoa; phylum Chordata; class Mammalia; order Macroscelidea; family Macroscelididae; genus Elephantulus; species Elephantulus edwardii. The sequence continues at coordinate 1,051,710 of NW_006399983.1, forward strand.
TCCATTCCATTGTGGTTAGATATCTGGGCTGTCTCCTTGTTCTTGCAATGGTGAATAGCACTGCTACAAATATTGGTACACAAGTTTTCATTTGTGCCTCAGTTCTCATTTTCTCAGGGTATATTCCAAGCAGTGGAATAGCTGGTCATAAGGAATTTCTATGTTCAGCCTTTTGAGGAAACTCCAAACTGCCTTCCAGAGTGGTTGTACCTTTGTACAATCCCACCAACAATATATAAGAGTTTCTTTCTGTCCACATCCTCTCCAACAATTATTATTTGCTGTCCTGTTAAACTTTTGCCACTGCTACTGGGACAATATGGTATCTCATTGTGGTTTTGATTTGCATATCTCTTATTTCCAGTGATTTTGAGCATTTCTTCATGTGTCTGTTGGCCATCAGAATATCTTCCTCTGTGAAAATTCTTTCCATGTCTTTTGCCCATTTTGTAATTGTGCAATAAGTCTTTTTCTTGGGGAGGCGCTGTAGGATTCTGTAAACTTTTGAAATGAGACCCTTGTCTGAAATTGTCAAATGATTTTTCCCAGTCAGTAGCTTTTCTTTTCACTCTGTTGGAAAAACGTTTTGATGCACACAGGGATTTAATCCTTAGAAGGTCCTATTCATCAATTTTATCTTCTCCAAAATGAATATTTCTGGCTGTATTTGGCAGTCTCTTTTTACCATAGTCTATGATGTCTAAGCTTGATCCCACTTTGTCTCTGATAAACTTTATGGTTTTAGGCTTTACTCCCAAGTCTCCAATCCATTTTGCTTTGATTTTTGTGTGTGGTGTGAGATGTGGATCCTGTTTTGATTTCTGCAGATGACAGTCCAGTTTTGCCAGCACTATTTGTTAAAGAGGTTGTCATTCTACCATTTGATAGGTTTTATTTCCTTGTTGAGTATCAGTTGACCATAGATTGCTGAGTCCATTTCTGAGTTCTCAATTATGTTTCATTGGTCTATGTGGTTGTCATTGTACCAGTACCAAGTTTTGGTTACTATTGCTGTATAGTAGGTTTTGAGGTCAGAGAATGCTATGCTTCCTACTTCGTTTTTTATTTTCAGAAGTGCTTTGCTTATTTGGGGTCTCTTGCCTCTCCAAATAAACTTGACAATTTCCCTTTTGATCTCTTTGAAGAATGAATTTGGTGTTTGTATTGGGATTGTGTTGAACATGTAGATTGCTCTTGGTAGGATTGTCATTTTCACAACACTGAGTCTTCCTATTCATGAACAGAGAACATTTCCCCGTTTGTTTAGGTTTTTCATTGTGTCTTGCAGAAATGTTCTGCAGTTTTCTTTGTCTGGGTCTTTTGTATTGCTAGTTAGGTTCATTCCTAAGTGTCTCAGTTTGTGGTTAGCTATTATAAATGATATTGCTTTCTTTGTTTCCTTTTTTGAGTTCTCTTTGTTACTGTAGAGGAATCCTACTGATTTTTGGGTATTGATTTTGTATCCTGCCACACTACTAAATTGGTCTACTGGCTCTAACAGTTATTTTGGTTGAGTCCTTCTGTGTACACTATCATATTGCCTGCATATAGCGACAGTTTAACCATCTCTTTTCTGATCTGGATGCTTTTCTTTCCTTCTCTTGTCATATTGCCCTAGCAAGCACTTCCAGTACAGTATTGAATAGAAGTGGTGACAGTGAACATCCTTGTCAGGTCCCTGTTTGCAAGGGACATGCTTTTAGTCTTTCTCCATTGAGAATTACATTGGTTCTTGGATTTGTAAATATACTTTTCACTATGTTGAGGAAATTTCTGAGTATCTTTGTCAGGAATGGGTACTGGATTTTGTCAAATGCCTTTTATGCATCAATTTCTAATATCATATGGTTCTTGTTATTTGCATTGTTAACTTGGTGAATTACATTGATTGTTTTTCTTTACTCCATGAAGTTTTAATGTTGTTATTATAAGATTATAGATAACAGCTGATAAAAGTTGCCTCAGGTTTTATAGTCAGTCATCTTTGCAAAATCATATGCATAGGAACACATAGTTGCCAGGTGAAAAATCACATAATTTCAGGTTATCTGAGCTTTGTGCAGTCATGATGCATCTGATAAGGGTCATCAGCATACCAGTTTCATCTCTTCTAGAAGGATGTTGTCATTTTATCTAAGAGTTTTCTCTGAGTTTATTGCAGAACACAAAATCTGTCAGGTGTTTCTTCCTTGCAGCTTTCTTCCCCTATAGTCTCTTCTTATAATCAGCCTTTATCCTCAACCAAAGGCCAGAATGAAGATGAAGAAACTCATAGATGATGGCTTTGATCATCTTCCTCTTTCCTTTTCTGGTACTGCAGTATGCCACAGTCCTGATGGCTGGTCCCAGGACCTTAGGAAGCAAGGGAGCCACTCTATGAAGGGCTGATGCTGCCTGTCCACACATCAGCTTTCCAATGTTGTTATGTGCCATCGAGTCATTTCCGACTCATAGCGACCCTATGCACAACAGCCCTAAACCCTGCTCTATCCTGTGCCAACCGCACCGCCTCTGACACACCCATCCCTATTACCCCAGTCACCGAATCAATCCATCT
>NW_006399983.1:1057309-1116710 GCF_000299155.1 Elephantulus edwardii
GTCCAACCCATGATCTGACAGCTTGTATCTTAAGCTTTCTTGGCTTCTGGGATTCCAAAAACGTCGACTGCTGACATTTTCCTTTTGACCAGTGTCTCTTAAGTTTAGTTGTACTGTCTCCAAGGGAAGTTGACGTGTCCTGTAGAACTCTTGTGTAGATTATGTTTTCCTATAGGTGTGATAAATCTGGGGCAGAAGAAATGACTGCTGTCAGAACAAAACCAAAACACCGAGTGGACAATGCAGAAAGAAGAGGCATTCCTGGCACAGTTTTGATAGGCTGAAGATATTCAGGGGCCATAAGAATCCTGAAGCAGGCCAGTTCTGGTGGCCTATTGGCAAGAAGCTGCACTGCAATCCCAGAGGTGAGCGGTTCAAATCCACCAGATGTTCTGCTGGAGTAGGAGAGACAATCTCCTCCTGTACCAGTCAGATCTGATACACGCATACAAAAATAATAAAAGTAAAATAAAAAAAAAAGAATCCTGAAGCAGCCTATGCAGCACCTACAGTGTGGAAGCTGCCATGTTGTCCTCTATTTGTACTTTATTGACTCTGCGAATGTATTTTTGACTATAGGGGTCACAACAAATTGTGGTTGACATTGAGAAGGATGAGAATCCCAGAACACTTACTTAATTGTGCTCATGCAGAACCTAGACCTAGACCAAGAGGCTGTTGTTAGGAGGAGTGTTTATCAGATCTGTATCCTTTCTCCAAGTGATGCTACCAAACCAAAGGTGGGTGATTGTAATCTGTGGCCCTCAGGCCTGGTTTTAATAGTTTTTTGTCAAACATTCTTCTAAGCGGTGTAGCACTGATCTGTCCATTTGCTGTACAGAGGTAACTCATGGTTGTTGTGATGCTGAACAGTGACACTGATGTGTCAAATGAGATAATGGTTAACCATGGTGGACAGTATTTGGTTGAGCTCCCCAATTAAAACAAGGTTGGAAGCAGGAGTGTCACCCACTTCTGAATTCGCTTGCCTCTGGAAACTCTATGAACTTGGAGAAACGATGAAAATTATACAAGTGTTTAGGTCTCTCGTTCATAGGGTCGCTATGAGTCATCTATGACTTGATGGCACTTAACAACATACCATCCTTTCTCCATACCTGTCTAAGCTGTATACTGAGCACGCGGTTCAAGAATCTGGACTTGGTGAAGAAAATGTGTCATCAAGATTGGAGGAATATGCAACAATAATGTTTGTTATAAGCAGATTACACAGACCTGCTTGCTAAAAGTGAGGAGCACTGAAGCACTTACAACAGGTTAAATACTGCAGCCTTCAATACAGATTGCATTTCAATCATAAAAAAAACAAAAATCATTGCCACTGGACAAATAAGCAACATCATGGTGGATGGAGAAAGGATTGAGATCGTCAACGACTTTACCTTGCTTGCATTCATAGTCAGTACACTTTGTACCAGCAGTCAGGAGATCAGGAGACATACTGGGAAAGTCTGTGTAGTCAGGACTTTTTCTAAATTATTGATGAAGAATAAGGATGTCAGTTTGAGGGGTAATGTGTGCCTGGTTCAGGTCAGTCTTTTCAGTCACTTTGCATCTGAGATCTAGACTATGAATAAGGATGACAGAAAAGGAATTGATGTATTTGAACTGTGGTGTTGGAGAAGAAAGCTAAATATTCAATGGACTGCAAAAAACCTCCAAACAGATAGGTCTCGAAAAAAGGTGCAGCCAGAATGCTCCTTGGAGGCAAAGATGAAGAAACTTCATCTCACATACTTTGGGTATGTTACCAGGAGAGGTTATTTTTGAAGAGGGATATCATGTTTAGGAAGGTGGAGGAGCCTTGAAAGAAAGGAAAACCCTTACTTAACCAGGTGGCTTGATACGGTGACTGTAGCAATGGGCTTTTTAGTGTATCAGAGATTGTGAGGATGACAAAGGATAGGACAGTGTTCAGACTGGTTGTTCATAAAGTCACTATGGGTTGTACTTGACTCAGTGGACCCTAACAACAACAACTGTCAATGATTTTCATCTTCCTTATATCAACAATCAAGATACTTGTTTCCAGCAGTCAAGAAATCAGAAGACATTGCATTTGTCAAGTCTTCTGTCAGAGATCACTCCAAAACACTGAAGAGCAATAATGTCAGCTTGAACACCAACGTATTCCTGATTCAGGCCATGATTTTCTTCATCATCTCCTATGCATCAGAGAGCCAGGCAATGGATAAGGATAACAGAAGAAGAATTGATATTTTTGAGTTGTGATTTTGTAGGGGAGTGCTGTAAAAACCCCCAGATAAATATGTCTTTGGAAAGTGCAACCAGAGTGTTTCTTGAAGACAAGAATGGTGAAGTTTTGTCTTTCAGAGTGTAGACATGTAACTAGGTGAGGCTATACCTTGGAAAGGGACATCATGCTTGGAAAGATGGAGTGTCAGCAAAGGAGGGGGGTAGCCCCAATGAGATGGATTGACACAATGACTTTAACAATGGGCTCGAGTGTGTCAGAAATTGTGAAGATGGCACAGAATATAGCAAGATTCTGGTTGGCTGTTCATAGGGTCGCTATGAGTCATACTCAACTTGATAGCATCTAACAACAACAACAGCAACACTTACATTGTTGCTATGTGTGGTTGCATCAGAACCAATATATAGCTGACCCTGCAGCAGGTTTTTGGTGGCTTTTTGTCACTCAGGAAGAGATTGTTCATCTTTTCCTCCTGGAGCATGTAGTGGACTCAAACTGTATGCCTTTGGGTTGGCAGTGCAATTTCTTACCACAAGGCTACCAGAGCTCCCATTTCTTATACATTTGATTCTAACAGTAACCTTTTGAGGGATTGGCTTAAGTCCGAGTCCTAAGAGCAGAACTTGCGATAAATATTCAAGAGAAAAGGTCTGAGAGAGACAATGCTCTTCTGACAGTAAATGAGGGACAAGGAAGGTGCCAGTCAAGGACGTAGACTCAGAAGATGTCTAGCCTTGGCTTGAACCAAAGAGGGCTGTGATGGTTAGTTTTATATGTCCACTTAGCTAGGCTATGGTTCCCCATGGTTTGGCCAAACACTAGTTTAGTTGCTATTCTCTACTGTGCCCTGATGTAATCAGTCTGTTAAAAAGAAAATTCCTTACAGGGCATTCTGCTTCAAGAGCATGAAAAGATAGTTTGACAGAACTGTTCCCCTTCACTATGCACACTTCCTCTCACCTGAATTATGGCTCTCGGAACTTAAACTATTAAAGGTCTCCAGCCTGTCACCTGACTAGCAGATTTTGGATTTGACACAACCATGGCAGCCAAGTCCTTGAAGTAATAAACTCTGTCTCTGTCTTGTTCTATTACTCTACAGAACCCTAAGATATAGGATGAAAGGCATAAACGGAGATGTAGGGCTGCTCCACCTTGAGGTAAATTGCTGCATGCCATCAAGTTGACTCCGATTTGTAGCAACCCTATAGGGCGGTATCGAACAGCCCCGTGAGATTTAGTAGCTTAATATATACAGGAGCAGGTCCCTAGGCCTTTCCTGCCACAGAGCAACTGGTAGATTCAAACCACCAACCTTTTGATTAGTAGCTTGATCCTTGTACCACCTGGACTCCTTCCTTGAGATAAGAGGACCAGCCTTTTTTGTGCCTGTCTCAGTCAGTTATCACTGAGGGTGACCCCACTCAGGGAGGGTAGAGAGTGTGTGTAGTTTCTGGGCCAGGTGACTTGGGCAGGTTTTGGACTTGACAGGTAAGTTCCTGGGGAAGGGACATTGGTGAGCTCAGCAGATAACACTCATAGCACCTAGATGAACTGGAAACTATAGCAACTAATTCTGGGGAAGCTGGCAGCACAACTCCTTACAACAGAAGAATTGATGCCTTTGAGCTGGAGTGTTGGAGTAGAGTATTGTGTGTCCCATGGATTGCCAAAGAATAAACAGCATGTCTTGGAGAAGGTGCAACTGTAGTGCTCCAGGAGGCAAGGAAGGCGAAGCTTTGTCTCAGATACTTTGGGCATACTGCTATGAAAGGCTACACCTTGGAAAAGGGTAACATACTTGGAAAGGTGGAGGAGGGTCAGTGAAAGAGAGGAGATGGATTGACACAATACTTCAACAATGGGCTCAAATGTGTCAGGGATTATGAGGATGGCACGGGATAGGACACAGTTCAGATCTGTTGTTCATAGGATTGCTCTGAGTCATATTTGACTTGATGACACCTTAACACCACCACCACCAAAGAGGAGGTATTTACTATTATCCCTATTTAGAAGAGGAATTGGTGGACCCAGACTGATTGAGGATAACCAAGGCTAGCTAGGCAGTGCAAAGCACCCCCTGGGAGCTGGATACCATGAGTGCAATTGCACAAAGTGATCTCATGCTTTGTGGAATCACTTCCTCCTCCAGGACTCAGCAGTCTCATTGGTGCAGGTGAAGAGAACTGGGGCAATCGGACAGAACAGTTATTTGGGGCTTGATGCTACTACGACTATGACTAGGACTCATAGCAACTATGAACCACGACTCTGAAGCTTGCCCTATCCTGAGCCAGTTTCACCATCTCTGACACACCTGACCCCATTCAGGTCATCCTCTCTTTTGCTGATTTTCTATCCTTCCAAGCACAGTGTCCTTCTCTAAGGACTGGTCCCTCCTGACAACACACCCAAAGAATGTGAGAGAGAGCTTCAAAATCCTTGAGGGATTTATAGGCAGGGGAATTGTAGCATTGGACAGACAGTGCTTGAGAGGCTGGATCATGTAAATCTAAGCACTTTACCTTTTGAATATTTATACATAGCTTATTTAATTATCTTCCTATTTTCACCATAATGGTCTTCTGCAATATTTGTCCACATGTGACTGAGATATTTCACTCAGTGTAATGCTCTCTAGTCTCTCCCAAATTATATAGTAATTTTATATAGTATTTTATGAAGTTGTTGCTCCTTAGTGCTTCATAGTAGTCACTTGTATGAATGTACCAAATTCTAAATACATTTATTTGTTGATGGACATTTGCATCCCTTATATTTTCTTGGTATTGTGAATAATGCTGTTATGAACATCAGTGTACAAATAGAACTCTTATGCACTGCTGATGGGATTGTAAAATGGTTCATTCAATGTGGAAGGTGCTTTGGCATTTCCTCAAAAAACTGAATGTAGACATCCCATATGACCCAGCTATTGCACTGCTAGGGATAAATCACAAGGAAATAAGAAATGATACCATAATTTGGTACTTCCTAAAATGATTCAATATTGACCAATTCTTTTTGGTACAGTGACAGTGCATATTCTTAATAACTTGTTGTTTCCTGTGTCATTCAATATTTTGCCCATAGGATTCTTCAAGATTACAATTTTCCCCCTTTTTATTCTTAATTTTAATGAACGTTTACAGAGACTTTGGATTTCCATTTATTCAAGAGTACAATTTGGGCCTTGACTATCTCCTTCAGCTCAAGAAATATTGACTGTATTCCTCCCTTTTGGCTTTCTAACTCCAGGTCTTTGCACATTTTATTATAATATTTTTCTTTGTCTTCTCAAGTGGATTTGAAATCTTCTATTCAAGAATTTAACTTCATTATTCCTTTTCTTCATTTGGCTTCTCAACAGTGAAGAGCAAGTTTCACAGTCTCTTCTGACATTTATTTTTGTTTTTCTGTCTTTGTAATGACTTCTAACTTTCTTCATGTATAATGTCCTTAATAACATCCCACAACTCGTCTGCTCTTTGGCCATTAGGGTTCAAGATATCACATCTATTCTTGGGATGGTTTTTAAATTCAGGTAGGATAAATTGAACATCATACTTTGGCTCTCATGAGCTTGCTTTAATTTTCTTTAGCTTCAATTTGAACTTGCACATGAATGAATAATGGTCTGCTCCATAGTAGATCCTTGACATTGTAACTGATGAAGCTGAACTTTTCCATAGTCTCTTTTGATAAATGTAGTAAATTTGAGTATCATGTATCCTATTAGCTGAGATCCATGTGTTTAGTCATTGTTGATTTTTTTTTTTAAATATGTTCGCAAAGAACAATTAATTGATTATACAAAAGTCTGCTGTGTGTCTCTGGTCTAATTTTTGTCACCAAAGCCACATTTTCCAACTACCAGTCCTTCTTTGTTTACAATTTTTGCATTTCACTCACCAGTAGTTATTTTTATTTTATTATTTTTTTTTGTGTGTACCATCAAATCGGATCTGACTGGTACAGGAGGAGATTGTCCCTCCTTCTCCAGCAGAGCATCTGGTGGATTTGAACCATGTGCCTCTGGGATTGCAGTGCATATTCTTGCCACTAGGCCACCAGAGCTCCCTTATCTAGTAGTTATTAATATATCATGATTGCATTTTAGATCAATTTCAGCCTGCAGACATCAGTAAAAATCTTCAATTTCTCCATCTTTGATTTTTGTGGTTGGTGCCTGTATTTGATTCATAATTATATTAATAAAATATGCATATAGATATTATCCTGTCAATGACTGCATTTTATTTCAGGGTAGAGCTTGAAATGGGTTTTGATGTTTGGGGTTGGTTTTTTTTTTACAATGAATGAGTTTGTCATTGTATTGAATGAATTCTATAATTCAGTTTGTCATTCTCATGCAAATTCATCTGGTTCATCTGATTCATCTGATTCAAAATAACCAACACCAGTTCATCTCAGCGCACGAATGCCTAAGATTTCAATGTTTATGCATTTCAGTTTCAACAATTTCCATTTTTGCTAGATTCATATTTGATGTGTCTGTTCTTGGAGTCAGTGTTTCACCTCTGCCCTCTCCAAATCAGGTACACCCATATTCCCAGAATCTCACCACATAAGGCCTGCTTGTAAAACTAGTTTTAAGCCTAAGGGCCTGACGGCCTGTGGCCCTTGGGCCAAGAAAATAACACTTGTATGCCAGATCTAGAGGAAACATCACCCTTGGAAATTATCCTACTGTGACAGCAGAGTACTGCAAATGGAAGAGAGGAGACATTAAGTCTCAAGAAGTCAGTACTGGAGCAGAAGCTCAAGGCAAAGGACTTTTCCTCAGAACTGTCTGAGATAGAAACCCTTCCCTGAAACTAGTACCTTGAATCTGGACTTAGAGACTCCTAAACCCAAGAATGTTTTGTGAAACATTCTTCTAGGTGGTATAGCACTGGTCTGTGTATTGCTGTACAGAGGTAACTCGTGGTTACTGTGATGCTAAACACTGTGACACTGATGTGCCAAATGTGATAATGGTTACCCATGGTGGACAGTGTTTGATGGAGCTTCCCAATTAAAACAAGCCTGGAAGCAGGAGTGGCATCCACTTCCAAAATGGCTTGCCTCCGGAAACTCTATGAACAGTGCTCAGGTCTTCTTTTCGTAGGGTTGCTATGAGTCGTCTATGACTCAACGGCACCTAACAACAACAACAAACCCAAGAAAGACTGGCTGTAGCACAAGAGAACAGCAGCAATGCAAAGTGTTCGGAATCACAGAAGTACAGAAGGCTTGAAACCTATGCTATCATATCAAGGGCTGGATAAGGAGAGGGAGTTGTTGAATGTGGTTGGTGGGAGTGGAAGGGGATGCTGTAGTGGGAAAAGGGATAAGTCAAGACACACGTGCAGGGGTGGGGCGGGGAACAACACTGAATCTATTGGTTGTTTCTATAATTGGAGAATGTCCTTTATCTGCTCCTTTCTGTAAAATACTTGTATGTCAGATACTGTTCTAAAGCTGATCATTCAAATAAAGACAGACTAGGAAGAAGAACTGGCCATCCACTTCCAAAATAACAGGCTTTCTAAATCCTATGTGCAGTAGAGCACACTTAGACTAACAGATACGGTATCTGAGGCTGAGCTCTTAAACTTGTAAACACAATAGAGGAAGAATAGTTATAACCAGACAATAGTGATTGGAACATGAAATATGAGAAGCATGAATGTAGAAAATTGGACATTGTTAAGAAAGAAATGGAATGCATAAATATTGATATACTAGGTATTGGTGAAATGAGATGAATTGGCACTGGGCATTTTGAATCAGATAATCATATGATCTCCTATGCCAGAGATGAAAAGGTGAGAAAAAACGGAGTTGCTTTCATAGTTAAAAAAGTCATTTCTAGATCCATTTTGCAATACAATGTTGTAAGTGACAGGATAATATCCATACACATACAAGGAAGTCCAGCGAATACCACTATCATTCAAATATATGACCAACAACCAGAGCAAAAGAAGAGGAAATAGAAGATTTCTACCAATTTTTGCAGTCAGAAATCAATCAAACATGCAACCAAAGTGCATTATTAATAATGGGTGACTGGAATGCAAAAGTAGGGAACAGGAAAGAAGGGTCAATAGTTGGAAAACATGGACTTGGTGACAAAAATGAGTCTGGAGATAAAATGATAGAATTCTGTACAATCAATGATATACTCATTGCAAATACCTTTTAAAAGAAACATAAATGTACACTATGCACATGGGTTTCACCTGATGGTATGCACAGGAATCAGATCATTTATATCTATGGAAAAATTTCTGGAGAAGCTAAATATCAGTTGTGAAAACTAGACCAGTTACTGATTGTGGAACCATCAACTACTCATATGCAAGTTCAAACTAAAACTAAAGAAGGTCAAATCAATCCACAGGAACTAAAATTTGACCTCGAGTCTATACCACTTGAATTTCAAAACCATCTCAGGAACAGATTTGAAGCCTTGAACACTAATAAGTGAAGACCAGATGAGTCGTAGAGGATATCAAGAACACCATCCATGAAGAATGCAAAAGGTCATTACAAAGACAGAGGAGGAAGAGGAGACCAAGATGTATATCAGAGGAGACTCTGAATATTGCACTAGAGCACCGAGAAGCCAAAGAAAAGGGAAGAAATCAAGAACTTAAGGAGCTGAACAGAAGATTTCAAAGGGCAGTGTAGGAAGACAAAGCAAAGTATAATGAAACGTGCAAAGAGCTGGAGTCAGAAAATCAAAATGGCTGAACTTGTTTGGCATTTCTTAAGCTGAAGGAAATGAAGAACAAATTAAAGCCTCAAACTGCAATACTTAAGGATGCTTTGGGCAGAATATTAAAGATCCAGGAAGAAGAAAAAGATGGAAGGAGTATACAGAGTCACTGTACCAAAAAGAATTGGCTGACACAAAAGAATTTCATGAAACAACGTATGATCAAGAGCCTGTGGTGATGAAGGAGGATCTTCAAGCTTCTTTGGAAGAATTGGCATAAAAAGAAGGCCTCAGGAATTGATGGAATACTAATTGACATATTTCAACAAGCAGACACTGCCCTGGACATGCTCACCAAGGTGTACCTAGAAATCTGGCAGACAACCACCTGGCCAACTGACTGGAAGAGATCCATATTTGTTCCCATTCCATAAAAAGGTGACCCAACAGAATGTTGAAATTATTGAACAATATCATTAATATCACATGCAAGGAAGATTCTGCAAAAAATTACCCAAAACCAACTGGAACAGCACATCAACAGAGAACTGCCAGATGTGCAGGCTGGGTTTATAAGAGGCCATGGTGCTAGGGATATTATAGCTAATGTTAGATGGATCTTGGTTGAAAGCAGAGCATACCAGAGGAATGTTTATCTGTATTTCATTGACTATGCAAAAGCATTTGACTGTGCAGAACACCACAAACTGTGGCTAACTCTGAGAAGGATGAGAGTTTCAGAACACTTTATTGTGTTTATGCGAAACCTATATTTGGACCAGAAGCCAGTCGTCAGAACAGAGCAAGGAAACATTGCATGGTTCAAAATCAGGAAGGGTGTGCGCCAGGTATGTGTCCTATCTCCATACCTTTGTATGTGGAACAGATCATCCAGGAGGCTGTACTCTGTGAGGAGGAATGTAGCATCAGGATTGGAGGAAGATTCATCAGCAACCTGTGTTATGCAGATTACACAACCCTGATGTCGAAACTGAGGAGGATCTGAGAAATTTGCTGCACAAGGGCAAGGACTGCAGCCTTTAATATGGATTGGAGCCCCATATAAAAAAACAAAGATTCTCACCATTGACCTGATTGGCAGCACCATTGGCCTGATTGGCAGCACCAAGATAGACGGTGAAGAGATCGAGATTGTTAACAGTTTTAGTTTGCTTGGCTCCACAATTAACATCTTGGTGCCAGCAGCCAAGAAATCAAAAGATAAGTTGCACTGGGGAAATCTGCTGTCAGAGACCTCTCCAGAGTGCTGAAGAGCAACAATGTCAATCTGGATACCAAGATGCACCTGATCCAGGCCATGATCTTCGCAATTACTTGCTATGTATCAGAAAGCTGGACAATCACTAGGGAGGATAGAAGGAGAATTTATGCCTTTGAGTTGTGGTGCTGGAGAAGATTATCGAATATACCATGGACTGCTAGGAGAATAAACAGGTTCCTCCTGGAGAGGGTGAAACCAGGCTGTTCCTTGAAGGCAAGGATTCTGAAGCTCTGTCTGACATACTTTGGGCATGTTGCATGAAGGGGCCAGTCCTTGGAGAAGAACATCATGCTTGGAAATGTGGAGGGTCGGTGAAAGAGAGGAAGACCCTTGATGAGATGAATTGATTCAGTGACTGGGGTAGTGGGTGTGGGTATGTTGGAGATGATGAGGTTGGCTCAGGAGACAGCTGTTGTGCATAGGGTCACTATGAGTTGCAAATGACTTGATGGCATTTAACAGCAACAACAACATCCTTGGAAAGGTGGAGGGATGGCAAGCAGGAGGAAGACTCTCAACCAGGTGGATTTATACAGTGACTGCAGCAATGGGTTTAAGTGTATCAGAGATTGTGAGAATGCCCCAGAATAGGACAGAGCACAGATCTGTTGTTCATAGGGTAGCTATGAGTCGAACTTGACTCCATAACACCTAACCACCACCACCACGAGAACACGATGTTAAAATTATTAATGAATGTTTGCAGCTGTTTCTCTTCATTTAGAATCTTGCCACATCGTCAGCAGATGATGGTTCTTCAATGGGTGAAAGCTTTACTGTGAAAACATCATGTGAAATTTATACTTGGACAAGGAGGCTATTGTGTGAACAGAGCAGGGGACTCCTGCATGGTTTAAAATTAAGAAGGAATTCATCAGTGTTGTATTCTTTCTCCATACCTATTTAATCTGTATGCTGAACAAAGTATTTGAGAAGTTGGACCCTATGAAGAGGAACGTGGCATCAGGATTGGAGGTAGACTCATAAGTAACCTGTGTTATGCAGATGACACAACCTTGCTTGCTGAAAGTGAGGACTTGAAGCACTTGTTGCAGAAGATCAAGGAATGCAGCCTTCAGTATGGATTGCCTCTCAATGTCAGGAAAATGAAGATTCTTACCACTGGACCAAGAGGCTGCATCATGATGGATGGAGAGGAGATTAAAACTGACAACAGCTTCATCTTGCTTGGATCCACAAACAACAACAACCTTGGTACCAGAATTTAGGAAATAAGGAGATTCATTGCACTGGGAAAATCTGCAGTTAGGGTCCCTAAATTATTGAGGATTAATGATATCAGTTTGAGGACTAAGGTGTATCTGATTCAGACCATAGTCTGTCTGACCACTTGCTGTGCATCTGAGAGCTTGACAATGAATAGGAATGACAGAAGAAGTATTGATGCCTTTGAGCTGTGGTGTTGGAGAAGAGCACTGAATATCCCATGGACAGCCAAGAGAACAAACAAATATGTCTTGGAGAGGGTGCAGCCAGAGTGCTCTTTGGAGGCAAGAATGATGACCCATCATCTCACATACTTTGGACATATTACTAGAAGGAACAACCTTGGAGAAGGACGTAATGTTGGGAAGAGTGGAGGGTTGGTGAAGGAGAAGAAGACCCTTAACCAGGTGGATTGATGCCACAATGGCTTTTACATGTCAAGAAGTGTGAGGATGGCACAAAATAGAACAGGGTTAAAATATTTTGTTCCTAGGGTTGCTCTGAGTCGTACTTGACTCAACAGCACCTAGCAACAACAATAACAATCAACATCATTAAATTACAGTATACTCTGAGGAGTTAGCTTTCCCCAGTTGAATTTTGAGCACCATCCATCCTGAGGGGTTCATTTCCTGGCACTCTGCTGAGCAATGTTTCTTCCTTATTAATAGAGTTTGTAAGGGCCTGTTGTTTTAAAAGTAGATGGCCAGACCTTCTCCTTTGTCTATCTTATTCTGGAAATTCTGCTGAAATATATCCACCATGGGTGATTGTAATTATATTTGAAATATTGCTGGCACAACTTCCAACCTCATAGCAGCACTTTGGCCATCACAGTAAGACAAACTGACAAATGAGTCAGTGGCTTTAATGATGAGATCTACTACCACCAGCGAATCATTGAAAGAGAATTTCATAGAGGGTGTGGTCTACATGGAATATATGTGGACGTCTGACAAAACTCTCTATTTTGTTCAATCAGAATCTTGCATGTGGATGGATCACTTGAACCAACGTCCTGCCTTCCTTGCCATCTTTGGATTTGTCAGCCAGTGCATAAACACAAGTATCTCTTCTGAGGTCTGAACCACAGATTTAAACCATTTCCTTGATATAGATATAGATAAACTTCGTTGGTTTCTGGAATCAAGCCTAACATAATAGTTAAAGCAGTTTTTGCCTTGGTGCCATTTAAAATATTGTGTAGTTAATCTTTCAATATGACTTTCTTAGCCACTCATCTTGACTCTAACATGTGGATGGGCAGGAAAATGTGAATAAGGCATATTAGTCTATCCGAAAAGGGATTGGCTACCTCACCAGTGCACAGAGGGATTGGCCAATCTCACCCATCTACAAGAGGATTGGCTAGTCTCGCCAATAAGTCAAGCAGCTCCAGCTGCAGAATAGACCTTCCCCACCAGCAAGAAGATAAGAAAAAAGTAGCAAGAGAATGTAGGATGCCCCTTAGGATCAGACATTCTTGTTCCAGCTACACCTCAGCAGCAGCAGCAATAGCTGGAGCAGAGGACCAGAGAGACCTGGCACGAGACAGAGCTGGCTGATACCTGCTCCCCATGGACAAAACAAGAGCTAGGCTAAGAGCCTTTGCCCAAGTTTGTTAGAGAATTTGGGGGGAAAGGGTAAGAGTCGATATTGGCAGTACTGAGAATTTTGTAACCCTGGTCTAAATCCATGAGGTGAGACTTAGGTGCACATTTCAGAAGCTGTCCTGACTGTACTCTACTACTAATTTGGAGTATAACTTTTTGCCTTTCACAAAATGGTTCTGTGTGGTCTGTGAGTGATCACATCAGATTTTGGACCCAGCAAAGCAGTAAGATTCGTGTTGAGATGAGTAGAAAAAGACACAGGAGCCTCACAGGAATTGATTTTGTGTTATTGATACTGTTGATGGGGCCAGTTCCCCTTTGTGAAGTTGATAAAGGTCAGATATGACCATCTGTACACGGTCTGGGATCCTTTTAGAACAGTAAAAAGTTAGATATCATTGTAAATGTCTACTACTAATAAGAGACTGATGAAGTAAGTCATCTATATGTGAAATATTTCTAGACACAAATATTACAGATATTCTAGCATGGAAAAATGTCATAGTATGGTAAGTTTCAAAAAAGATTGAACACAATGTGTCTAACACAATGCTATACACTTGACTTTGAAGAAAGAAGTTATTGATATAAATGGTTAAGAGCTCAGCCACTGTTGCAAAGATTCACTCCTTGACAACCTCCCTCTCACTGCTGAGAAAGAAGTATGTTGGGGTCTATCATTTTCCACCCACACTTTCTCGTTATCTTGTGATGATCTGCATTATTGGCAAGCTGAGCAGTGCAGTGGCTGAGAGTGCTGGTGTTTAAGAACTAGAACAAATATCTGGCTTCTGAAGGAGAGGGAGCCAGGAAATGTTCTTACCACTCATTTCCCATCTTCTCCACAGATACCTCTTTCCCCAGTAGGGCAGGCAAGGATGCTGGAGTCCAGAGCTGTGCATACGGTCTGGGGTCACCACTTCCAAATGGGTTATTTCTGCTGAAGCCACAATTCAGCTATTCCCAGGTTTCCTTATTTTTAGATATAAGCTCAACATTCTCTTGTGTCATGCTAATATCAGCTGAGCCCTTACCTTCCTATTTCACCAGGTTTGAGATGCTTCCTGATTTTAGAAACACTAAAACGTAAAAGAGTGGCTTGTGAGGATTGCATGATGCCTCCGACTGTAAAATAATCACTCTAATCTAGTAATGTGAAAAATTGCATCTGGGAAGGGAGGAGAAAACCACAGGAAGGGCCGAGATGTAGCTGGTGCTCTCGGAAGCAGTCCAAGCACCAGCAGGCAAACATTTGGATTGTCATTTTTGCTGCAGACACAGTGAACGGATTAGAGGAGCAATTCCCAACTTGGCTGCATTTGTGGGTTTGAGGTGGGCATTAAGAGTCTCAATCTTTGTTTGGCTTTCTTAGTAAACAACTCAGCTCTGGGCTCTTTGCCACTATCCAGCGCTATACACAGAGTTCCATCTGGTTTCCTGGGACCTGGGATCCACGGACTGTGATTTTTTTTGTTTTTTCTTGCTTCAAAATTGCAAAAATGGAGCAGCTAGGCCCTTAAGCCATTGTGGCCAGCAGCAGCAGGCTCACTGGTCATTTATTTCAGGTCACTCACATCCAGCTTCTCAAGTTACTTCTAAATATTTAGACTTTCTTTTTTGTGCTTTGCATTTCCCCATCCAAGGTAGGTCAATAAGATACAGTTTTATAACAACAAATTCAAAATCCTCTGATAATAGTCATGACGGAAACAAGGCTGTGTTTCTTCTGAAAAGACCATTTGTGCCTAAGCCTCATTTGTACAAGGTGTGACTATTACCTAGTAAGATTTTTTTTTAAAGAAATGAAACTGTATATGTATATATTAGCAAGGGCAGTGGTAATTCAGTGATAGAATTGTCACCTTCCACAGGAGAGATCTGGATTTCAGTCCTGGACACATTCTTTCCAAGGACCTATTAGACATTCACCAAGATAGATCATGTCCTCAGTCATTTTGAGAAAGAATTGAAACACTACGGCATATGTTCTCTGTCCAGTTTGGAGTCCAGCTAGAAATTCATAAAACAAATATACAAGAACCTCCTTATCATTTGGATAAGGAGGGTGTTTTCCTTGTTAAATCTTAATTTGGAGAGGTTTTTCAGGAATCTTTTTGTTTGCTTGCTGTCGGAGGACGGATGGTGTGGCCCTCAGAGGTCTGCACTGCTAATCCCAAGGTGACTCCTATCTGGAGATTCAAATCCATCAGCTGTCCCTTAGGAGAAAGATAGACAATCTCCTTCTGGGAGATTTATAGCCTAAGAAAACCTGTGTGAGACTCAGTTCTGAGTTGGTTCTGACTTGATGGCATTGAACTTTTCAGTTTGACTGCAGGCCCAAGTTGTGTGAGATGCTGGGGATGCCAAGGTGATGAAAATAATGATTTTCTCATCAGGAACTTGGACTAACAAGAAGCACACAGAAATGCAGGTCTGTGTGAGATGCCACCTGTGGACGGGCCATTTGGAGCCATGCAGTTCAGGCTTTGCAACCACTAATGCCTTCAAGACCAGAAGGATATATGTTTCATGTGTAATGTGGTAACAAGGACTCATCTGCATGGAACACAACTGGGACCTGCAGAGTGGACATGTTCTGCCTACAATTATTTATCTTTGTGGTCTTTACTGACTCTTGAATGGTGCCCAGTACAACACCAACCACTAAGTGCTTTTTATTCCTTTCTTCTTGGCAACAACATTCTGCATTAGAGAAAACCAGGATAGTGAAGTTAAACAGTGTGCCACCCAGCTTGTTAGTCCTAAATCCAGCAATGAAACTCAGCTTGCAAATCTAAGTTTATAACAATTTTGAGAAAGGTACAACACTTCAGAACTTCTGGAAACCTCATAAAGGCCTAATAAATCACACCAGCCAGTCAGCGCTGGGCTTCAGCAACAAACATGCAACCCCACTGAGCCCAGGCCTTCCACATATTGGGCGACAAGCTCATGCTTCCAAAGGCACTTGAAGGCAGCACAGGGTTTGACCCTTGTCCAAGGGGCTCACTCGCATGCTGCCTTGCCACCGCTGGCCCCTCGGGACAGATGTGGGCACACATGGGGAGAAGCCAACTTACCCTTGCCCAGCGCTGAGACGGCATCAGTGATGACGACTACTTTGTTCTGCACGGCCGACTTGGACCACAGCCGGGAGACCTCTTGGTAAATGAAGAGGAGGCCGCTGATCCCCAATAGCAGCAGAGGCAGCACAAACACCGCCGTGACTCCCATCTTGTTCTGGGGGAAACAGTGCAAAATCAGCAGCTGTGCAAGGAGACCCAGGTGGTGGCCCGGGCAGGGCGGCTGAGGGCTGCAAGGGCACGCTCATGACGGCGTCCAGCCTGAGGCCTCAGCTCGGGGGAGCTGAGCTCTGTGCAAGCTTTCAGACAGTGGCTTCTGAGCCCAGCACCCAGCGTGCTAATCCCCAAATGTCCAATGAATAGGAAATTACTCACGGTGTCTCCAAAAACAAAACCGAATCCAGGGGGCTTGCCCTCCCCAAAGGTTAATTATGAATGTAATTAAAATGGGTCTGCATTTTTGGAAGGAAATCCATGTGTTAAGGCCACTTGCTTGGGCCTTACTGGCTATTTATAACCTTCCTGCGGTCCAAAGAGCTTTTCAGGGTAAATATAGTGTCTCCGTTGATACTCGGGGACACATGCTAGCAGGCTCTGGTTTCAGAGCTCTTGCCAGGACTTTTAAAGTCCTCTTGGCTTGCTTGACGAGTAGAGGTTTCCTCCACAGTTTGGGACTGAGAATTAGGGTTTAGGATTTGGGATTTTTAGCACAACCTTCTTTGCTCTCTCTTCCCATAACACTGTAACATTCAAATCAGGATGTTTCCAAATGGTTCAAATGAACCGTAAAAGCATTAAAAAAAAATAATCTGTGAAATGGAACAATTTGGACTTTTGCAGAATGAACAACTTGGAGGCATAACATGGAATATTGAGAAGAGGGTCCATTGTTGTTGTTTGTGTTGTGTGCCTTTGAGTTGAAACCGACCCATAGTTGATCCTCCAGTGGGATTTCAGAGGCAATAAATGACACAACCCTGCTTGCCGAAACTGAGGAGGACCTCATGCACTTGCTGGAGAGGGTCAAGGACTGCAGCCTTCAGTATGGACTGAGGCTCAATGTCAAGAAGACAAAGAGTCTCACCACTGGACCAATTGGTAGCATCAGGATGGATGGTGAAGAGATTGAGATTGTTCACAGCTTCAGTTTGCTCGGCTCCACGGTCAACACTCTTGGCACCAGCAGCCAGGAAATAAAAAAACGTATTGCGATGGGAAAGTCTGCTGTTAGGGACCTCTCTAAAGTACTCAAGAGCAACGGTGTTTCTCTGGAGACCAAGGTGCGCCTGATACAGGCCATGGTCTTTGCAATCACTTGTTATGCATCAGAGAGCTGGACAATGACTAGGGAGGACAGGAGGAGAATTGACGCCTTTGAGCTGTGGTGCTGGAGAAGAGTATTGAATGTACCCTGGACTGCCAAGAAAACAAACAGATTCATCCTAGAGAGGGTTAAACCAGGCTACTCCTTGGAGGCAAGGATTCTGGGGCTTCCTCTGACATACTTTGGACATGTTGTAAAGAGAGACAGGTCCTTGGAGAGGGACATCATGCTTGGTAGGATGGAGGGACAGCGCAGAAGCAGAAGACCCTCTACGAGGTGGATTGATTCAGTGACTGGGGTAATCAGGATGGGTGTGTCAGAGGCAATGCGATTGGCACAGGATAGAGCAGGGTTTAGGGGTGTTGTGCATAGGGTCGCTATGAGTCGCAAAGGACTCGACGGCACATAACAACAACAACAAATGACACAGGAGGAGATTGTCCCTCCTTCTCCCATGGAGGAGCTGGTGGATTCGAACTGTATGTCTTTGGGATTGCCTCACAGCTTCTTACCGCTTCTTCTTATCATACCTATTGAGCTGGTGTCTTTCCAGCAGTCAAGTTACTTCATCTGTCTGAGTCCTAGCTAGAGTCCCTGGATGGCACAAGTAGTTAAGTGCTTGACTATTAGCCAAAAGGTTGGTTGTTCAGATCCACCTAGAGGCTTTGGAAGAAAGGCATGACAATCTGTTTTGAATTTTACCTTACTTACATCAGTAAAATGGGTCCAAATGTCTTAATCTCTCAGAACTGTTAGGAGGACTAATTAAGATTCTGCACGTCATTAATATACCACGGACAAGAAGATTACTACTGTTACCCTCAGTGATTAAGAATACAAAATCTCATTGCTTTCAAAGTGACTCCCACTTATAGTGATGAGGTTTCTGAGGAAATCTTGATGTAAATCTTGATGGAAGGAGAATGTACATGTTTCTCTCATGGAAGGGCTGGTGGTTTCAAATTCCTGGCCTTTGATTAGCAGTCCTGCACATTATGAATTACACCACAAGACTCCTTAAAAAAAACCAAAGAAGAGTCAATTTACATTCTCCCTTTATCCCTAACTCCTGGTAACTACTAATCTACTTTCTATCTGTATAGATATGCAATATAAATAAAATGTACTTGTTTTATAAATAAATAGAATGTCTATGGCCTAGTAGTGGCAAAAAGCAGAGCTGTAATCACAAAGGCACAAAGTTCAAGTCCACGAGCTGCTCTGTGGGAGAAGGATGGGCAATCTCCTCCCAAGTGATCATCTGCTTTGAAAACCCACTGGAGTGTCAGCTATGGGTTGATTCTGACTTGATGGTACACAGTAACAACAACAGCTAATACCTGGCCTGTTGTATCTAGCACATACTGTAAAATGTGAGAGTCCATGCGTGTCTGCTAAATTGAAATGCAATCTCTGTTAGCTTGGTCCTTCTTTCCAGCCAGGAACAGCTCTTCCATGGAATGAACCCCCTTGCACTGCTAATCTGTCTCTGGGAAGATGGAGTTCCCCATCATCAGAGCCATTCATCCACAGGAGGCAGGGCTGTTACAGAGGCAAGTGAGAATGAGGTGAGAGGTTGGATGTTGGAAATCCTGACACTGGAATTCATTTCACTAATGTTAGCACTGACTTCTTACTGAGAGGTCTGCTTTTAGGACTGGAATTCAGAGACATTACATCATGCCTGGAAGGTGCTTTTACTTTTCAGAGTTTAGTATTTTCTACCGTCAGCTCTGGTGGTCTCGTGGCAAGAAGCTGTGTTGTAATCTTGAAGGCACACAGTTTGAATCCACCAGCTTCTTCATGAGAGAAAGATGGGCAATTTCTTCTTTTGCAATTAACTGCCACAGGAGGGTCAGCTATGGGTTGGTTCTAACTGGATGGTACACAACAGCAACCACTGTAGGCCAGTTTATGATGGTTTACGTGTTCCTGTGATGCTGACAGCTCACTGATAGTGGGCAGGCTTCAGTGGCACTTCCAGACTGAGATGGTACAGTGACCCTGTGTACTCCTTCCAGACGCTGTACCAGATGTCTGGTGATCTACTGTTGAAAATCACCCAGCAGAATGACATTGAACACAACCCTGAGAGATGAGTCTTCTAGGTTGGAAGGCACTTAAAACATGCAGTGGCTGTAACAATGATCTCAAGAATACCAACACTTGTGAGGATGATACTAGATTAAAAAATGTTTTACTGTGTTGTTTGTGGGGCTGCCGTGAGTTAAAACTGACTTGATGGCAATTACCTAGAGTTGGTATTTTCCAACCCATTAGTCTGGAAGGATCTCTGGTGGCCTGATGGTAAGGAACTGCATGGTCAACCCAAAGGCACATGGTTCAAACCCACCAGCTGCTCTATAGAAAAAAAAAAAAGAAAGGGAAAAAAAAGAACACTCTTCTTCCGTGTGGTTTACTGCCTCTAAAAACCCCACTGGAGGATCAGCTATGAGTTGGTTCCTACTAGATAGTACGTAATGGGGTTTTAGTGGGGTATAGAGCTTAAATGGAGCATCTCAGGTGAGGTCTATTAAATGTTTAGGGTCTGTGCAGCCAGCCATCTCCCGCCTGGGCCCACCTCTCTCTGTTAGGATCTTCCCCACCCATGGATTTAGCCACCTCTAATTTCATTCTGTCAGAAGTTAAGGAGCTGTATAGCAGGTTGGAAAGACAAAGCAAAGTATTGTAATGAAAAGGGCTGGAGTAAAAGTATCAAAAGGGATGAACTCACTCAACGTTTCTTAACCTGAAGGAGCTGAAGAACAAATTCAAGCCTTTAGGTGCCATACTTAAGGATGCTATGGGCAGAATGTTGAATGATTCAGGAAGCATCAAAAGAAAATGGAAGGAGTATACAGAGTCACTATACTAAAAAGAATTAACTGACAAAGAAGAATTTAATGAAACAGCATAAGGGGGATGAAGGAAGAAATTCAAGCTCCTCTGAAGGAATTGGCAATAAACAAGACCCTAGGGAGCTCTGGTGGCCTAGTGGCAAGAAGCTGTGTTGCAGTCCTGAAGGTGCTTGGTTCAAATCCACCAGATGCTCCACTGGAGAAGGATGGGCAGTCTCCTCCTGTGCCAGTCAGATCCGACTCGATGACACACACTAAGGGGAAAAACAAACCACCACACACCAAAAAAACACAAGACTGCAGGAATTGATGGAACACCAATTGACATATTTCAACAAACAGATAGAGCCCTGGACATGCTCACCAAGTTGTGCCAAGAAATCTGGAGGACAACTTGCATGCCAATGACTGGAAGAGATCTATATTTATTCCCATTTAAAAAAAATGTGGAAATTATAAAACAATATCACTAATATAACACTCAAGCAAGAGACCCTGCTGAAGATTATCTAAAAGTGATTGGACTAGTACATTGACAGAGAACTGACAGAGGAGTGGCGGGGACCTTATAGCCAATGTTAGACTGATCTTACTGAAAGCAGAGAGCACAAGAGAAATGTCTATCTGTGTTTCATCGACTATGCAAAGGCATTTGACTGTGTGGATCACAACAAATTGTGGCTAACCTTGAAAAGAATGAGAATTCCAGAACACTAAATTGTATTTATGTGAAACCTATACTCGGACCAGGAAGTAGTCGTCAGAACAGAACAAGGAAACACTGCATGGTTCAAATTCAGAAAAGGTGTATGTCTGAGATGCATCCTATCTCCATGCCTTTCCAATTTAGATGCGGAAATATCTTTTGTGGATTTACTATATATAATAGACATGTACCTTGTGTTTGGGAAATAAAAGCAATGTGCTGCCAAATTCTAACAGCTCTAAATATATTTTCTCTCAAAATAATTTTTAAAGACCATATTTTTATGTAGTTAATAAACATGTCAATTTGTTTATTTGAGTTACGGCTCTTTTACTTTAGGATATATTCCCAGTAGTGGTTACTGGGTCAAATGGTATTTCTATTTCCAACTTTTTGAGAAAGTGCCAGACCCTTTCCATAGTGGTTGTATCTTTTTACATAGCCAGAACCATAATGCAAACAGATGTATGCATTCTTTTGTTTATTGCTGCATTATTCACAATTGTAGAGAGATGGAAGCAACCCTAGTGCCCATCAACAAATGAATAGCTAAAGAAACTAGGGTATATTCACATAACGGAATACTACGCAGCACTGAAAAACAATGAATTAATAAAACATTACACAACATGGGAGAACCTTGAGGACATTATGTTAAGTGAAATATCTGAGTCACAAAAGGACAAATAGAGCATAATGCCTCAGTTATAAAACAGGACAGACATGAGGGGGTGGTTGGGGAAGGAATGGGGAAAGACTGGATAGATGATGAACACTGTATTAAAACAGATGATGGGAAGAACTGTCGGAAAGAAATGTATGAATATGAATTGTATGTTTGAGAACAATCTGGAACAAGGGGTGCATCATGGGATGGACTGACGGAGAGATAGGGGAGAGGCAGAGAAAAGGTGAAACACGGAATTAAAAAAATACAAATATGAACATTAACCAGCAACCCCCCCAAAAAACCAAACCCAACACCCCAAACAAACAAAACTATAGCTTAAGCAAGGTACACCTTAGTCTTCAAAGTAACATGTTTTCTTTTTAACACTTTCACATGGTCTTTTTTTTTTTAAATAAAATTTTTATTTTATACTGATTTACTTACAAAGTTCATCTATGTCATTTTCCATATAGGATCTTTCTTATTTTCTTTACTCACCCATCCCTCCTCCCATTAAGTTGTGCAACCATATGACTTAACCCTCCCACCCCCCACTCATTCTCAACCCCCTGCTCCCACCCTTCCCTTCTTGGATCCTCCAACATGTTCTACAATAATGGTCTTAAACAGTTCAAATGGTATTTTGCAACAGATTTTTACGTGAACCATGACATTTGATTTCTTGTCTACTGCTATTTTAATGAATGTAAATGTAATTTGTGTTTTCATTTGAGTAAAATGAAATTTTTCCAACGTAAAAAAAGAGGGCAGATAAGTTCATACAAGAGTCAAGTTTACTTCCACAGGAACCCTTGTGTAGTGATAGGTTATATATTGGGCTCTTAATCCAAAAGTTGGCATTTCCAAACACGAAGCCAGGCTACTCCTTGGAGGCAAGGATTCTGAAGCTTCATCTGACTTATTTTGGGCAGATTGCAAGAAAGAACTGGTCCTTGGAGAGGGACATCATGCTTGGAAGGGTGGAGGGACAGAGAAAAAGAGGGAGACCATCGATGAGATGGATTGATACAGTGACTGGGGTAATGAGGTTAAGTGTGTAAGAGACAGTAAAGTTGGCACAGGATAGAGCATGTTTCAGGGCTGTTGTACATAGTGTCATTATGAGTCACAAGGGACTCAATGGCACATAACAACAACAGCAGCAACAACAACAACAACAACATTCTGGAAGGATCTCTGGTGAAATGATTGCAAGGAGCTGCACTGTCAACCCAAAGGCATACGGTTTAAATCCACCAGTTGCTCCTCAGAAGAAAAATGAGCAATCTTCTTCCTGTGGTTTACTGCTTCTAAAAACCCACTGGAGGTTCAGCTGTGAGTTGGTTGCTACTCGACAGTACATAATAACAACTAGCAACAACTCTGGAAGGAGTTCTTGTTTCCTGTAGTTAAGGAGCTGTGCTGCTAGCTCAAAGGCACATGGTTTGAATCCCCCATCTGCTCCACGGGAGAAAGATGGGCAGTCTCCTCCCATGTGATTTACTGCCTCTGAAAACCCGCTGGAGGGTCAGCTATGAGTCAGTTCTGACTCAAATGGCATACACACAGCTATGCTGAGGAAGAGGGGAAGATTCAGCAGTCTCCCCCTGTGAAGATTTAAAGCCTTAGAGACCCAGTGGAGGGTCACCATGAGTTGGGGTCTACTTGATCAAGGCAATGTGTTTGTTTTGGTTTGGTTTTGGATGTTTATATAGGTTAGCTTAGGGTAGGATCCTACTTTAGCTTACATAGGATTGGGGAGGGTCCTAATTCAAGCTGAGTTGTGTTCTTATAAACAGGGAGAAAAAAATGCAGAAAGAAAAATGTAGATGGAAGACAGCTAGGTGACAGCAATGAAGCTGAAAGCCCACCATCTGGTGAGTGTCCTCTGTCACCAGAAGCGAGGAGCACACACACTCTCACTAAATGCCTTGAAAGGAGTCCACAGGCTGACGCCTTGACTTTGGACTTTGACCCTCTCAGACTTCTGAGACAATAAATACCTGCCTTTCAAAACCACCCTGTTTGCGATACTTTGTCATGGAAGTCCCTAGGAAGCTAACACAGTGTCCAGTGGTCTCAATAACATCTTACCTTAAGGACAAGATAAATGTGTGCACTATGCAACTGAATGCATTAGTAAGCACATTTTATCACTGCCTCAAACAAGGTATTTATGATTGGCAATGCTTATTTTTGGAAACTAAAGTGCCTGGCAAGTTCAATAAAGCAGGACAGTCCAACAATTTGCCCCACTTCCCTGTGATAACACGTTAACCCATTCAATAGTATTTTAATTCTGTTCTATGTTTGACTCTCTTTCCAAGGGAATTTTACTATAGGCAGAAGTTAGGAGATTTCAAAGAAAGTACATTTAAAAGCTTAATACAAAACTCATTTTTATATTTTTGTCTTCTTGATTAAAAAGAAATAAAGTATGGGGATAGTCATTTATCCTTTATTGTGTCTGATAAGGAGGGGAAAAAACAATCCTGAGTTCTCAGGTCAGTGAAGCTATGTGGGCCATGCATTTTCATGCTAATTAAAGTTTTGCTCTTTCCTTCAGCTTCACCCCTGTTAGTGTTTGCATGTACTCACTTTCTTTGTTGTCCTTATTAAATCCACTGTCAGAAAATGTGGACAAGCTCATTTATACTCTAGTGAAAATGTTTGATTTCAACAACAGGGGACGGATGAACAACCTCCTCCTGTGTGATTTACTGCCACTGAAAACCTGCTGGAGGGTCAGCTATGGGTCGGTTCTGACTCAATGGTACTCAACCACAACAACTTAAACACACTGGTATTTAACAGCAGTCAGAGGCTGAAGCCAACGGTTGTTAGTAAAGGGTGAAGTAGGGGTCATGTGCCTGGCTTGCCTGCTTATTTAGAACTGGCATCGGCAGACATTCTCTAGCACACAGACCCCGCTGCTAAGGGCGCACGGGGAACTCCATGCAAGGCTGTCGACAAAAGGCACAGTTAGGAATGGGTTTTGTGCTGTGATTCTCCTATTTGCATTTCCTATAATTGGGACCTGCGTTTTCAGATTGTAAATCCAGAGACTAGCCAGTGTGTCATTGTGTGATAATGAAATGAAATGAAATGAAATGATCCTGGAGTTGTCATGCTGGGTTTGCACTGTGCCCCTAACTTGTATCACCTGTCCTTCAACTCATAGCTTCACTTGTCTGTCTCAGTTTACTTATTTGCAAAACCAAGGCTGCCACAAAGGGCTGTTGTGAGAATTTCATGTGGGAACTGCTTAGCAGAGTATCTGCTACATCATAGGTGCCTCTTCTTGTTTCCACAGTTGTCATGTCTAACTCAGAAACATTTGTAAAAAATTAGTGGGCAAAGTCTAATGATGACTAATTTTATAAAACATAATGCATGGGAATGATTGTATGAAACACAATATGAATGAAGAATTGTGTGGAACACAATGTATCCGAATTTTGTGAGCAAACAAATATAAAATAAAAAAATAAATTCCAACTCAAATTTAAAAAAATAGCTTCTTCAGATTAAGTGTAAAAGTGAGAATAAAGCATGAATATAACTAATAACACAGATTTGCACACCAAACCCTGAAACAGCAGGGTAAGAGTGTGAGTCCTGAAAGTGTTATTGATTTTACAAAGAGAGAGTGATCTAAGAACTTGTTACTGAAGAAAAATGCAGGTATCCACGCCTCTACTATTAAGATGCCTGGTCCTGAGGTCTACATCAGAAAGAGCCCGCTTATCTTAGGTGATGTGGTCAATACTTTCTGTTGAAGACAGAACTTCTATATTGTGTCTGTCTATTAGAAATGGAGGGCTGGCTCTTCGCTCACTGAAAAGTAAATAGGCAGTTCTTCAAAGAGCTGGAAATAGAAATAACTTTTGAACCAGAAATCCCACTTGGTAGGGGACTCAAGTTGACTACAACTCAAAGCAACTCTTTTAACAGCAGATCTGTACCCTGCCCTGCCCTGTACTATCCTCATTATCTCTGATATTTCGGAGAAGAAATGAGATCTGAAACACAAATAGATATATACATCTCCACAAACATAGGGAGCTCTGGCAGCCTAGTGGTAAGACGGTATGCTGGAATCCCAAAGGCACATGGTTCATATCCACCTGCTGCTTCATGGGAGTGGGATGGGCACTCTCCTTTCATGTAATTTACTGTCTCTGAAACCCCACTGCAGGGTCAGCCATGAGTCAGTGCCAAGTTGACAGCACAAAACAGCAACAACAGTCATAGCAGTATTATTTACAATAGCAATGAGATGGAAATAATCATTGAAATATTTCTTGAGAATTATACTTCAAGACATTTTCTTCTTGACTGTATTAAAAATATTTAAACAACAGAGTCTCTGTATCTTGAAGATTTACTATGCACCAAGCCATTTCTAAATGTGATCTCTTGAAATTCTATAAAGTTATGTGAGGAAGATGTCATCTCTTTACAGATGAAGAAATGGACCCAAATTCATAAGAGTAACAGGTGGTGGTGGGGAGCTCTAGTGGCCCAATGGCAGGAAGCTGCACTGCAGTCTCAGAAGTATGACAAATGATATGTTGAAGAAGGGGGAGCAATCTCCTCCTGTACCAGTCTGATCCAATATGACGGCACACACACACACACACACACACACACACACACACACACACACTCATCATCATCATCATCAAAGTAACAGGTGGCGGAACAGTGGCCAAGGTTAACTACTCTATAAAACTATGCACCTCCTCCTGGTCTACTAGGGGATAACACTATGAGCACAGATTAAATTGTGTCTCCCCCAAGTATGTATATGTAATACTGTAACATGGAAGCTGTGTAATCATTCCCATGATCTGATAAACATTATAAAAGGATTAAGGGTAAAATATAACACCTCTTTAATCCTGTTACAACCTTGATCTGGAGTAAAGGAAAATTTCCCTAGGGTATAGCCTGTAACATCTATTATCTCACAAGACAGAAAAAGAGGAAACAAGCTGAGATGGGGAGGAGAACCTAAGTGCCCCCAAGTAAGAATTGCCAAGAGTGGAGTGTGTCATTTTGGACTCAGGTCCCTATGCTAGGAAGCTGCTAAGCTATTTAATTCTGAGAGAGGCCAAGACATGTGCAAATTAGCAAGGAACAAACGGGCTACAGATGCTGAAGGAGACAAGATGTTTCCTCCAGAACCACCTGAGAAAGTCTCTCCTAGAGCTGGAGCCTTGAATTGGACTTCTGGTCTCCTAAATGCTGAGAGAAGATTTTGGTTTGTTAAAGCCATCTGCTAATGGTGTCTCTGTCACTAGATAACTAGCACTACATAACAAGGGTAGCCTGCATAGTCCCATGTCTGAGATCTGCAGTACTTGGAACCAAGTTCCACCATGATTTCAAAAGTGGTTGTGTACCTCATGTGGACCAGCATGCCTAGAGCCCTGCACAACGAGAGCTTTGTGACCTGCATTTAAAAATGCAAGTGCTTCTCCACCTTGTGTGAAGTTCCTAGAAGACAGCCTTCCAGCATCTTCTTTAGCCTTGGCAAGCAACTTTTCGTGTCTCAAGGGTATTATTTTCATGACAAGATTACAGAAAAAGAAACACATATTAAAGTGGACTGTGGACTGGGGGGATTGTATAACAATGAAAGAATTTTTTTTTCTTCAAAGAGAAAAACAAACTGGGGTGGGAGGGGTGGGCAGGGAGAAAAATGTGCAACAATGAATGCATGAATGGGAAAAAATTAAATGGAAAGAATATGCTGTGAAAAATATATATGCTGCATTAAAAATAATTAATATTTTTTTAAAGTTGCACTTTATTTTTTAAAATGGGTGACCCTGGAGGACATTATGCTGAGTGAAATATCTCAGTCACAAAAGGACAGGTGCTGCATGGTGTCACTATTTTAGGATGGGACTGACATCAAGGTTGAGTTGAGACTGAGAAAAATTGGATAAATTATGTATACTGCATTGAAACAGATGAGGGAGAGAACTGTTTGAAAGTGATACATGATTGGCTATTATGGTTATGAAAAGAGTCCAGAATGAAGGTTGCACAGTGGAGTGGATTGGGGCAGGGGTTGGGGGATTCTATATCAATGAAATAATTTTTCTTTTACTTTTCAAAGAGAAGAGCAAACTGGGGGAAGGGGTGGGTAGGGAGAAAAATGCAACAATGAATGTATGGAAATCCAAAATCTCTGTAAAATTTGTTAAAATTAATGAATTTTTTTTAAAGAGGTGTCACACGGCCATTAAGTAGCAGAGGTCTGAACTCAGACAAGACGTCACAAATTCTTCTCTCTTGTCAGAGCCAGTGCACACTCTGTGGGAACAGTTACTTGTGAGGGCCGTCTGAGTTGTCCACTACTGATCTCATCCTCTGTTCTAGAAAATTAGCTATCCATCTGAAGCAGAATGAACTGATACAGCCAGGACACAGCCTTGGGATCCCAGCCAGATCCTAGCCAGTGTGCACCGCTAGGACACGTAGGCCACTTGGCCCCAAGCCATCTTTGTTTGGACACAGTACTTATGGGGCTTCCAGAGAGGCCGGGTGCCACAGAGTCTCAGACCCTCCCCTCCCCAACTCACGGGGCAACCTCATCTTGCAGCCTCATGCGCTCTCCTCATCTTCAACTCCCAGATGGTGTCTAACACCACCCCCCACCCCCCACCCCCCCCCCGCCACCTCTGAACTTTGGGACTGACCAAGGGCTGTGCGCAGGCGCAGTGAACGGTGGGAGTGGACTTGAATCGGGACACACCCCTACCCCCCGCCTGCCACCCAGAACTCCAGCTCAAGATTCCTGGGTTTCCCCATGAAGTTCCCCTGCAGTTGGTGTTTTCTCTGAGTGGTGATGGACTCTTTCACTTTCTTTTACACTGCCGCTACAAAGACTCTATCTTACTATCTCATCTCCGTGTGTGTGGCATTATTAGCTTTTCAGATCTGACCCTGGTAAATTAAGTGGCTCCTTAAATAAAGACACACTGACAAGTCTTTCTCAGAGCCCTATGCCTTCCGCCTGATGGGATTACTCAGTAGTTTACCCAGCAGATCAGCGGTCTTGCTAGATAACTATTGTCAGGGAAGAGCCAGCCTGTTTGTTAGCAGCAGGTAAACCAAGTCTGTTTCCTTTGCCATTGCCTCTGGGACTCGCTCACTCACTCACTATTTCACTGGGGTTGAGTCAGAACTGACTCATAGCTGACCCTCCCTGGGAGTTTTCAGAGGTTGTGAATAGCACAGGAGAGGATTGTCCATTTTTCTCCCATGGAACTGATGGCCAATCCAAACTCCTTGCCCTTGGGTTGACAGCACAGCTCCTAACTCACCAGAGGTCACCAGAACTCCAGGACAAGACAAATGTTTCTCTCTAATGATGTGTGGGAAGGTACCTGCAGTGTCATGAGTTAGAATGGCTACAGAGGCATCCACCTCTAGCCGGCTGAACCCAGAACCGTCACTGTGGAGACCAGGAGAATGGCTCTCGCCTATATCAGAAGATATTGTCAGACTTTCAGCCCTTTTAACACCCACAAAACATGTGAAAGACCAGGAAGAGGCTGGGATTTAGAATTCAAAAGTGGAGCAAAAGTTCACTCCTTTGCTTTTTTACTTCACCCCAAGTTCTGAAATAAACGCAAGGAGTGAAAATGAGCTGCCTTTGCTGATTTGGCAATTTGGCATGAAACGGTGGTTCCTAAGGACTAAAAGAGGAGTTTGTAAGATGTGTGAACATCTGAGAGAAAAACTAAGCAAAACCTTGACGTGTAAGGATCTCTGCTTCCCTATCCACAAAGTTAATGTGTTTTGATTCCACCAGAAGACGTTATTTCTGTCTAAACCTCATTTCTTTCTATGGGATCCATTTATTTACCCTTTGGACGGGATCCAGACTGAGGCTTTGAGGATCTCTACTAGATGTGCACTGGAGCAGAGCAAGGAGACAGAATGCAAGATGAGTATTTGTGAAGGACCCACCCCCTGCCAAATTTGGTGTGAGGATGATGAGTGGATGAAATGTGAGCCTTCCCCTCTCAGAACCTGTGTTCCAGCTGGGAAAACAAGCCCACAGAGAGCAATTACATAGTAAGCGGTGGATGAGGTGTTGTAATGAATTCATTACATTAATTAATTGTAATTAATGCTATAAAACAAAATGCATATGAGGGATTGAATGAAAAACTACCATAATGTGTAAACTTTCACTTAGTGAAAAGAATTCTAAAAAGAAGATAATTACAAAACTGCAGAGTGTTCCAGAGAAGCGCGTGTGCTGAGGGCAATGGTGTGCTGGAGCTCTTCTCTCCTCCGCTCTGAGTTTAGGTTGTATTAGGGCTTAACACTGGCCAAGTCTGGTGTATCAATGGAGCGGGAAATCAGCAAAATGCTGCTATCACGGCTTTCCCTAGGACACCCGAGCCTATGGGTCTTGTTTCAGAGTTTATTTTAAAAAACAGCCCTTCCTGGTTGTTCTTTATAACTCTCACATCTTTTCCCCTTCCCCCAACAAAAACAATAAAAACTGTTCAAACTGTGAGATATGATAACAAATAGAAGAATGAGTAAAGGGTTTACTGTGTTCTTCAGCTGATAGAGGAAAGTCCTAGACCTTTTAACTAAAAGATAAAGCTTACTTACACATTACTGTCAAGTCAGAAATGATTCAGACCTGACTCCTCCAGTGGGTTTTTGGAGGCTGTAAATCTCACAGGACTAGAGTCTGGTGGCCTGGTGGAGTGGCATCCACTTCCTAAACAACATGCCTCTGGAAACTCAATGAACTTTGATAAGTGATGATAGTTATTAGAAAGGCTTTTTGTTCATAGGGTCGCTATGAGTCATGCTCGACTTGATGGGAGTCAACAACAACAACAACAAATCTTACAGGATGAGACTGTCCATCTTTCTCTACCAGAGCAGCCAACGGATTAAAAACACCAGAGAGGGACCACCTTTGGGTTATTAGCACAACTCCCCTGGACTTACTGTTGTTGTTATGTGTTGTCAAGTTGCCCATGACCCATAGTGTCTCTATGTACAATAATTCTGAATCCTGCCCTATCTTGAGCCAATCTCACCATTTCCAATATATGGGCCCCCGTAACCCTGGTTACTGTGTCAGTTCATTTCATATAGGGTCTTACACTCTTGCATTGTCCCTCCACTCTTCCAAGCATGATGACCCTCTTCAAGCACTGAAAATATGCCCCAAGTATGTGAGATAGATTTTGAAAATTCTTGCCTCCAAGGAGCAATTTGGTTTCACCTTCTCCAGAACAGACCTACTTATTCTTTTGGCAGTCCATGAGAATTCACAATTCTGTTGACAGTTCAATACTCTACTCCAGTACTGTAACTGAAAGGCATTAATTCTCCTTCTGTCATCCTTAGTCATTGTTCAGCTCTCTGATGCATAGCAAGTAATTTTGAAGACCATGGCCTGGATCAGGTGCACTTGACTCTCTAGAATGACATCATTGCTCTTCAATACTCTGGAGAGGTCTCGCAGAGTAGATTTTCCCAATGTAATTTATCTTTTGATTTCCTGATTGCTGGTGCCAAGAGTGTTGATTGTGAAAATAAGTTAGCTGAAATTCTTAACAATCTCCATCTCTTCTCTATCATGATTTCCAGTGGTGAGAATTTTTGTTTTCTTGAGGTTAATACATATTGAAGACTCTAGTCTTTAATCTTCTGCAGCAAATATGTCAGGTCCTCCTCAGTTTTGGCAAGTAAGGTTGTGCCATCTGCATATCGCAGGTTGTTGATAAGTCTTCTTCCAATCCTGATGCCAGATTCCTCCTCATAGAGTCCAGCCTCCTGAATGATCTATTCTGCATATAGATTGAAAAGGTATGGAGACAAGATGCATCCTTGGTGCACTCCTTTCCTGATTTTGATCATGCAGTTTCCCTGCTCTGTTGTAACAACTGCTTCCTGATCCAAGTATAGATTTTGCATTAGCACAATTGAATGTTCTAGGATTCCCATTCTTCTCAAGGTTAGCCACAATTGTTTGTGATCCACACATTCAAATGCTTTTTCATAGTCAATGAAACACAGATAGACATTCCTCTGACACTTTCTGCTTTCAGCCAAGATCCATCTGACATTGGCTATAATGCCTCAAGTAACATATCTTCTTTTAAACTCAGCTTGCACTTCTGGCAGTTCTCTGTTGATGTGCTGTTCCAATTGTTTTTTGATAATCTTCAGCAGGAATTTGCTTGCATGTTGCATTAGTTATATTATCCAATAATTTCCACACTTTGTCAGGTCACCTTTTTTGGGAATGGAATAAATACGGATCTCTTTCCTTTAGTTGGCCAGGTAGCTGTCTTCCAGCTTTCTTGGCACACAGCCTGTTAAGTATGTCCAGGGCTGCATCTGTTTGTTGAAATATGTCAGTTAGTATTCCATCGATTCCTGGGGCCTTGTTTTTTTGCCAGTTCCTTCAGAGCAGCTTGAACTTCCTCTTTCATCACCATTTCCTCTTGGTCACACGTTGTTTTATGAAATTGTTCTGTGTCAGCCAACTCTTTTTGGTACAGTGACTGTATTCCTTCCATCTTCTTTCAATGCTTCTGAGATCGTTTCACATTCTGCCCATACCATCCTTAAGTATTGCAATTCAAGACTTGAATTTGTTCTTCAGTTCTTTCAGCTTAAGAAATGCCAAGCAAGTTCATCCCTTTTGATGTTTTGAAACCAGCTCCTTGCACATTTCATTATAGTATTTGGCTTTGTTTTCCCAAGATGCCCTTTGAAATTTTCTGTTCAGCTCCTTAACCTCCTAACCCTAACCCTAACTCCATGAACTACTGTGCTACAATTCCTAAGTTGATTTAATGGCAACAATTCTGAAGGAAAGTGTGCTTTTAGTACCTTCATTATATCTCCTTCCCCCATCTCAGTTTTCTGGATTGTGGAAGCATGCTGCTGTGATGCTGATAGCTAGGCCACTAGTATTTCAGCGGTGTCACTTAGGGAGCTTTTGGAGGTACAAACTTTGTCCCCTGAACTTCAGAGGGGTAACACTAAGCAACCCCAGAGTCCTCAGTGGCAGAAGTGGCAGTGGTGGCAATGGGCTGGTGTTGCAGGGGAGGGGCAGCCAAGGATGCATTGTTATAGCTAGTGCGACCTGTCACCATCTGCGGTGGCTCAGTGGGTAAAGAGGAGAAGGCCTTTGCAGGGGAGAAGAGAGGAGCTGCAGGGAGCCACGTGGGTAATTGGTCATTTAACATTCTGTCATGTGACCACCAGGTTCATTTCTATCAGCAAAGTCTTATTTTCCAATCACCAGTCCTTTTTTGCCTCCAACTTCTGCATTCTAGTCACCAGTTACTAATTTCAGATTGAAAGGTTGGTAGAAATCCTCAATTTCTTCATCTTTGTCTTTAGTGGTTGGGGTGTAAATCTGAATAATATTCTTTTTCAGAGGTCTTCCTTCTATGTATATGGATATTATCCTATCTTTCAAGAACATATTTCTGGATAGATCTTAAAATATTATTTTTGACAGTAACTTCAATGACTTTCCTTTTAAACTTATCATTTCTAGCATAGTAGAGCCACATAAAGATCTGATTAAAATTAGACAATACTAGTCTATCTAAGCTCATTAATTCCTATATCAATCTTTATGTGTTCCATTTAATTTCTTATAATTTCCAACATTGCTAGGTTTTTACTTCATACATTGTATATTCAAGTTATGAATGTGGGTTTGCAGCCTTTTTTTCTCTTTAAGGTCTTTCATAGACTGAAAGCTTTACTCCATCCACATCATTAAAGTTAAACTGGACTTTGAGGAGTCGGCTCATATCCATTCATACCTTGGATGTTTTCCCATCTGAGGACCTCATCATCCAGCACAATATCAGGCAGTATTATGCTGTGATTAATGTAGTTTTCAATGGCCGATTATTTCAGAAGGGGATGATCAATGCTGTTACCTCATTTACCTTTGTCTAGAAGCTCCTCTGAACTTTCTACCTCCATACATAACCTTGCTGTTGTTTTAAATACCAGTGGCGTGGCAACATTCAAGACATTACAGTCTGTTAAGTGTGGTTAGGTGCCATCAAGTTAAGTATGACTCATAGCAACCATATAAACAACAAATGCGAACCCTCTCCCATGCCATCCTCATCCTCTCTGACACATATGAGCCCACTGATGCAGTCATTGTGTCAGTCCAACTGGTTGAGGGTCTTCTCTTTTTCTGACCCTCAACCTTTCCAAGCAGAATGTCCCTTTCCAAGGAATAGCCCAAAAATATGTGAGATTAAGCCTTGTCATCTTTGCCTCCAACGAGCACTCTGACTGCACTTTTAAAAAGACATATCTGTTTGTTCTTTTGACCATCTATGGAATGTTCAGTATTCTTCTTCAACACTACAGCTCGAAGGCATCAATTCTTCTTTTTTCATCCTTATTCATTATCCAACTCTTGGATACCTAGCAAATGATTGAAAACACTATGGTTTGAATCAGACACACTTTAATCTTCAAAATGACATCACTGTTCTTCAATCTTTTGAAGAGGTGCCCGACAGAAGACTAAGTTCCCACGTCTTAATCTTTCATGCTTCTGTATCTCTCCTTGCTGAGCTACTGGAAGAAGAGAAATACAAGAAGAATTTATGGTGCAACCAATTGGCTGGGACACTTTCTAGCTGCATGAGTGGGTAGATATATTTGTTATATGGCATTAAGGAGAGTTTACTCAAACTACAGACAAGGAGCTGTTCTGTATGTCATGAGCTTCAGTCATTATTTCTTCCTAGACTTTGAGTCACACCAGGGCTAGGAGCATGTTACCTCCCTTTCTATGGAATTTTTAGGATTAGAAGGAAGTTTGGACAGTATCTTTTTTTACATAAAAATC
This sequence comes from Elephantulus edwardii, assembly GCF_000299155.1. Taxonomy (NCBI): domain Eukaryota; kingdom Metazoa; phylum Chordata; class Mammalia; order Macroscelidea; family Macroscelididae; genus Elephantulus; species Elephantulus edwardii. The sequence continues at coordinate 1,091,943 of NW_006399983.1, forward strand.
TTCTGGAAATTTTCAGAAGCAGACTCATAGTGACCCTATGGGAGAGAGTCAAACTTCCCCATGGGGTTTCCAAGGCTGTAAATCTCTGCAGACTCAGAAGACTGCCTCATCTTTTCTCCCATGGCATTTCAACCATATACTTTTGATTATTAGGCAAATGTTTTTATTTTTCTTTCCTAGAAGAGAAAATTCTAGTTAACTCTCTTATTAAAGGACTTAAGTGGTTCCAATTTCCTCCAGTATAAAGTTTGAATTTCTCTTCCTAACTTTTGTGTCCTCTTTCCATCGTCTCTTGCCTCCCAACACAGAGCTCATCTTTTTTGCTTCCTTACCCCAACTCAGCATTCACCTTCTGGTGCACTCAGTATCAAAAAGGAAAAGATTGTGTGTGTCAGCAAGTACAGGCGTTAGGTGGTAGGTCTAAACATCAGAGTCCCTGGTAATGCTGATGGATACTTGGCTATATGCCAATATGCTAAGGGCTTGAGCATATCCAAAGTTGCCTTGGAAGAAAGGCCAATTGTAGTCCATTTCCAAAGAATCAGCCTTTGAAAATTCTCCATTCTGCTTTGACAGACACAGGATCACTCTGAGTTGGATTTGACTTGACAGCAACTATAAAACCATCCCAGCAGTCTGAAGATCATAAATCTTGAGTTTTACCATGCTTATCTTTGTGAAGTTCCAAGTTCTTAAGTTTTAATCCTTCATATTTCTACACTGCCCTTCTGCTGAGCTACCAGAAAAGAAATGAAGGATGAGTTTACGATGAAAACAATTGGTTGGGATACTTTCTCACCAAATGTGTGTTGTTGTTGTTGTTACGTGCAGTTCAGTCAAGTACGACTCATAACAACCTTATGAACAACAGACCTGAATTCTGTTCTATCCTGTGCCATCCTCACTGTCTCTGATACACTTGAGTCCATTGCTACAGTCACTGTGTCAATCCATCTCAGTGAGGGTCTACCTCTTTTGCTGTCTCTGCCCTTTCAAGCATGATGTCCTTTCCCAAAGAATAGACTAATCTAGAAACAAGTCCAAAGTATAAGAGACAAAGCTTTGTCATCCTTGCCTCCAAGGAGTACTCTGGCTGCACCTTTTCCAAGATATACCTGTTCATTCTTTTAGCTGCCCATGGGATGTTCAGTACTCTTCTCCAGCATCACAACTCAAAGTCAATTCTTCTGTCATTGTTATTCATTGTCCAGCTCTCAGGTACATAGTAAGTAACTGGAAAACAAACAAACAAACAAACGTGGCCTGAATCAGGTGCACCTTAGTCTTCAAACTGACATCTGTGCTTGTCAGTCTTTTGGAGAAGTCCTTGGAAGCAGCTTTGCTCAAAGCGACATGTCTCCTCTTTTCCTGACTTCTGATACTAAGGATGTTGGTTGTCAACCCAAGCACGACAAAACCATTAACAGTTTCAATCTTTTCTCCATCTATCATGATGGTGCCCACTGGCCCAATAGTAGGTAGGCAGGGATATATATATATTATATATATAAGTTATAATCTTATATATATCTTAAACTTATATATATATAAGTTTATAATAATATGTATATATAATTATATAATCATATGTATATATAAAGCATATCATTATATGAATATATAAAAGTATATCATTATATGCATATATAAAAGTATATCATTATATGCATATATAAAAGTATATCATTATATGCATATATAAAAGTATATCATATGCATATATAAAATTATATCATAGGCATATATAAAATTATATCATTATATGCATATATAAAATTATATCATTATATGTATATATAATTTTGTATATCTATCTCTATCTCTATCTCTATCTCTGTCTCTCCACACAAATTGCATTATGGAGAGTTTTACTCAATTTAGGGTTGAAAACAACAAAGTAAAAGACCTGATTTTATTAATCTTCAGTCATAGGGAGCTCTATAGAATTTTAACTAAGTCTACACAACTGGGCCAATAGCAACACCATGATAAACAGAGGAAAGACTGAAGTTGTCAAGCATTTAATTTTAATTAAAATAAATTTAATTTTAAGTTAACTTTAAATTAAATTATGTAATATCATTTTAGTTTAATGAATCTATGTGTATGGAGGCAGCCTTCAAGAAATCAAGCAATTTATTGCACTGAGTAGATCTGCTACAAAAGACCTCTTTAAAGTGCCAAAAAGCAAAAATATTACTTTGAAGAGTCTGCTAAGGTCTGACACAAGCCATGATGTTTCCAATTGCCTCATACAAAAATAAAAACTGCACAAGGAGTAAGGAAGACCAAAACCGAATTGATACTTTGAATTAAGATATTGGCAAAAAGTTAAACAGATGACACACTATCAGAAGAATGAACAAATCTGTTACAGAAGTACAGCCAGAATTCTCCTCAGAAGGGAATATGGTAAGACTTTCAAACACTCTAGGCATGTTATCAGCAGTGCCAGTCTCTGGTGATGGTAGAAGAAAAAGACCCTCAGCAGATGGAGGGACACAGTGGCTGCAATTACAGGCTCAAACTTAGCAATGGCCGTGGGATGGTACAGGACTGCCCAGGTCTTTGTCTGTTTACATAGGGTCCTGTGAGTTGGACACAACTTAACAATAACCACTCTAGATTTGTGCCATTGGGAATGTTTTCAGGTTCATTCTCTGATTCTGGTAGGAGCAACCCTGCAATGGTTACAATAGTATAAAAATAAGGGAGGATCCCAAATGTACCAGGGACTGAATTACATTTGCAAAAACTCTGTTTCCAAATTCACAGGTACCAAGGGTAAGAACTTCAATCTGACTTTTTTTGGAGGGAAACAATTCAACCACAATAAGCCCCTAGAACTCTGCAAAAGAGCAAGAAATGAGTGTACTAATTTTTTAATGTTGGAGGAGCTCCCTCAACATGGGGATGGACACATGGTCTGCAGTTATGAGATCAAATATCATAATGATTGTAAGGATGGCACAGGATTGACCAGGGTTTCATTCTGTAAACATAAGGTCACTATGTGTTGGACTTGAACGGTCAGAGAGGCATGGCATTTGCATTTAGCAGATGCAGCTCCCTATAGACAACAACAACAGTGAAAAAAAATATCAGAAAACCTAAAAACAGGGGCTTGTCTTAATTATTGAAATTAACACAAAACATATACTGCCACTGAGTCAGAACTGACTCAGCTGACCCTCCAGCAGATTTCCAGACTGTAAATCTAGGGGAGATGATTACTCATCTTTCTCCTATGCTCCTGATAGTGGTTTTAGACTACCTGCCATTACATTACCAGTGCAACTCCTTATCCACTAGACCACCAGTGCTCCCTAGTTATTGATAAAGCAAGTACAAAGTCCCTGATTTTGGTTGTTGTATTTAATATGGAGGCCAGGACATTATAGACTGCTAGAGTCAGCAACTCAAACTGTTTCTCTCTTGAGGTGCAGTGCTTTTCACAGCATTACCTCTGCTCTTTCCAGGTACAGTGCCTGGAGGAGGGAGAATCTAACTTGTCTTCTGAAGGCAGCTGCCTCGTCCTTTCTGACAGGACCACAGAAGAGTCCAGGTACAGAGCCAGGGGTAAGGCAGAAAGAGTGGAGGCCAGCCAAGGAGATGAAGAGACGTCACAATAGCTTAGAAGGGTGAGCTCCTCAGGCCAAGGGAGTCAGACCATAATGATCCCTTGATTAATGTAAATCCTCAGAAAATGGTGTGCCTTTTGAATAAGGCCAGCAGGATTAAAAGGAAAAAGCTTTACAAATCCCATGAAGCTGTAGAGCTAGGTGCCACATAGCTGGTGAGGGCCTCTCTGGCCAAGCGGTGCAGCAAGCCAGCTCCAGAAAGCCGTATCAGACTCCCTGGCATTTGACTTTGGTGTTACTGATCTGCTTGCTGTGCCCACCTCACAACACCCCTTTCTTTGATTTTTTTTAACACTCCTTTCTACATCTTGTCTTCTCTTTTGGAGTGCCCAGGTCTTTCTGTCCTTGAACTTTGTGAGTTTAGCAGAACAGCCTAGTATATTATATCCACAGACTTTACCATCATTGCCCAATTTGTCCAGAGGAAAGGACATCTTGTCTGAGTAACTTCTCAGCTAGAAGTTTTAATTTTAATGTGTGGAATCATAGACTGTGTCTTTCTTTAAGGGAATTTTCAGCAACAATGGTGCACTATTCTAGGTGCCATGTGCAGAGGATGTTTTGAAATCTCTAGGTAAGGGTTTCCATAATGAGCCATATTTTAGAGTGTCTGGATCCCTAGATGGTATAACCTAATGGTAAAAAGAGCAAAGGCTGCATGGTAGTGGCCATATCTGATCTTTTTCAACTTCACAAAGGAAACTATGCTTGGCAATAGCATCAGTAACACAAAACCAGTTCCCATAAGGTCAGACATGTCCTCCATGCTCTCAAACCTCTTTCTACTACTTATCTCAACATTAATCTTACTGCCTTGCTGGGTCCAAAATCCTATGTGATTGCTCACAAACCACATAGAACCATTACAGGGGAATAAAAAGTTTATACCAGGTTAGTAGCAGAATTCAGTCAGGACAGCCCCCAAAATGTGTCCACAGGTACCTCAGCCTTGAGCCTTATGGCTTTAGACTAGTGTTACAAAAGTTCCCAGTCCTACCAATATTGGCTCCCCACCTTGAGTTGTCCAGTGAATTTGGGCAAAGGCTCTTAGCTCCGGTGCCAATGTAGCATCCCAAGGTCTCATCTCACGTTCTATGCTGTGGCTGCTATGGTTGTTTCTCCTGTAGGCCCTCTTGCTTTCTCTTTTCCTGGCAGTAAGATTTTTGTTCTTTGCTGGTGTAGACGGTCTCTCCATCTGCTGCTGGGTTGCTCCATTTAATGACAAGACTAGCCAATCCTGTCGTGGATTGGTAGACAGTCAAACCCCTTGTGGATAGGCTAGTACACGCTATTTGCATATTCTCACCCATCTACATGGCAAAGACAAATAATGGCTAGGAAACCCATATTGAAAGATTCCACACTGGTTATGCTGGACTGTTAACCTAAAGGTTGGCGGTCTAAAGCCACTCCACAGCACCTGGCAACTTGAATGATTACAGCCAAAAACCCCTCTATGGAGCAGTTTTACTCTGTAACTCTCTAACAACCATGAGTTGGAATTCATTTAACAGTAATGTGCTTGGGGTGGCAAGTAGAGCTCAAGTGAAATTAAAAGGAAAATAGGCAGTGATATCCCCATGGTGCAGCAAGGTTGAGAGGTAGTTGGCAGTAGAGAGGCCTCTTTACTGGACTTTTTGAATGAAAGAGCATCTGCCCAGGTGGGAGTCTCAATAGTAGATGTACCAAGCCTGCTTTGTCCCTGCTGGCCCTCTTTCTAAACACGTTTGGTCACCTTCCTAGTTACTTCCCCAGCCTATTCCTTTTCTTTCTGATGCTCCAGATCTCCCAGCCCTGGTGATAAGTGAAACTAAGTAACAGATGTTCATATGGTGCATTCTCCAAATGACAGCATCAGGCTACTTTCTTCTGCAGACATGCTTTTAGGGGTTATGTCATGTTTTAAAGATACTTAAAAATTGGGAAATCTCATTAAAAAAATCCAGATGTCTTACTTCCCTTTGGGGAGGGTGGAAATCAGTGTACAAGGCCTTCAGGCTCACATGAGTATAAAGCTGCACTGGGCAATATGTGTTCTCATCAACTGAGGCAAGAGCTTTCAAGACCATTGGAACTTCCAGCTAGTCCTGGTTCACAATCTGTGTTACCACCTTTTATAGGCATTTTGAGATAGGGGAGGGTGTCTGTTAGATCAGTAAACCACAAGACAGATGTTTTCCCTAATGAAATATTGTTGTACATTCTGTTTGCAATGAACACTTCCTATAAAGTTGCTTTTCAGAAACAAAAGCTTAATTGCCACCAAGCCAGAGCTAACTCGCAGCTGACCCTTCATTGTGCTGTCAAGGCTATAAATCATGAGAGGAAACTACCTATCTTTCTCCTGAAGAGAACCTGTTTAAACTGTTTCCTCAGCATGAGAAGTCCACCATCCTCCAACTGTTTGACCTTCCCCTAAAAGTTTTGGGTTCCAGTGGGTCCAGGTGTGCTAGGCAGTAAGGCTCGGTGTGAGTGGGCAAGGCAACAAGAGGCTGAGGGCTAGGATTGGGGGTAAAGGGAGGACTACCCTGTGGATCTTCCCACTTCTCTGCCCTCTCCTCCACCCCAGCGAGGGACAGAACCTAGAAGTGGCTGCAGAAGCTATGATGCTAATTTAAAGACTAAGGTGTGACGAATCTATTTCCTGTACATCTGAAAGTTGGACAATGAATAAGGACAGAAAAAAAAAACCACAAACAAACCCACAACAAACCACAGTGTCTTTGAATTGTGGTATTGGAGAAGAGTCTTGAATATCCCACGGACTGCCAAAAGAACAAACAAGTCTGTCTTGGAGGAAGTATAACCAGAGTGCTCTTCAGAGACGAGGTTGGTGAAACTCTGTCTTACCTGCTTTGGACATGTTGTCAAGAGGGGCCAGTCCCTTGGAAAAGACATCATCCTGGGAAGTTAGAGGGTCAGAGAAAGAGAGGAAGACCCTCAGTGAGATGGATTGACACAGTGACTGTCATAATGGGCTCAAGTATGTAAAAGTTCATGAGATGGTACAGAATAGGGCAAGGTTCAGACCCATTGTTTACAGAGTCGCTAGGAGTCCAGGTCACGAGTTGTTACCCAGGAACAATTAGAGGCAGCTGAGAGCCTTCAGCCAGGACAGGATTTGAAGAGGTGCCCACAGATACTGTGCATGCGTACCACACCAGTCCTCAGTGTTTCACACTGTCCAGAAGCCTCAGGAATGGAATCCTGCTTGAAAAGACTGAATGTGCAAGCACCTTATTTCCAGACCCTTTCAGAGCCAGTTTAGTTCCTGGTAAACCTGCTTATTTCTAGACATTTCCTGATTATATAAAGTCTTATTTTTGTTTTATACTGTCCAGTTGGAACCAACCCATAGCTGACCCTCCAGAAGGTTTTCAGAGGAAGTTAATTGCAGAAAGGTGATGGCCCATTTTTCTTGAATCTTGGGATGTCATTGCAACTCCTTACTGCTAGGCCAGCAGAGCATTTTTAAAAAAATCATAAAATATACCTTGAAGAAATCATAACTGCTACCCAGGCAGATATACTCACACCCATGTTTATTGCGGCTATGCTCACAATAACAAAGATTTGGAAACAACCTAAGTGACCACCAACAAACGAATGGATAGAGAAGCTGTGGTATATTCACACAATGGAATACTATGCTGCATTGAAACACAAGGAACTTATGAAATATTATTCAAAATGGGTGATCCTGGAGGACATTATGCTGAGTGAAATATCTCGGTCACAAAAGGACAAATACTGCGTAGTGCCACTGTTGTAGAACAGGACTGACATCAGGGTTGGGGTGAGACTGAGAAAGAGGGGATAAATTATGTATACTGCCTTGAAATGGATGAGGATGTTTAAAAGCGATATATGATTGGGTGTTATGGTCATGACAAGAGTCCAGAATGAAAGCTGCATAGTGTGTGTACTTGGTGGGAGTGTGTGTGAGATTGTATACCAATGAAAGAATTTTTTTCTTACTTTTCAAAGAGAAGGGTGATCTGGGCGGAAGGGGTGGGCATGGAGAAAAAGGCAACAATGAATTAATGGAAAAAAAAATTTTTACTTTCTTGTTTCCCTCAGATGAAGATGGAAACTTGTGCTGTCCAGGTGCCCGGATGCAGCAAACATCGATTTTCCCTCTGTAGCCCTTCCTTTCTAATAACTCTGTCTACCCTTTAAAGGTCAGGCCTTCGGTGCTGGTTCTTGATCATTGGCAACTCTCAGTTCTGAGGTGCCTGTGAAGCTTTAAGTGTGCAATTCATGCCTCAAAGCTTTTATTTTACTCTGTGAAACCGACTTGATGGCCACGGGGTTGAATTTGTTTATCTGTTTGGTTTTTTTGGTTATGTTTGATATCATATTAGCTATTATTTAGTAAAAAATATTCCTAAGTGTATCCTGGGGAGATGGTTTCTAATTCTCCTTTTAGGTAAAATAATTATATATATATATATATATACATATATGCCTTGGTTTACTGCTTTATGTGTTTAGAAATACACAAAATGTGAGCCAGGTTTTTTGTTTTTCAGCTTGAGGGTACACAAAACTATTCATTGACGATTGGGAGCTCCTATGTCCTTGAGTAAAGTTTTGTGGCATTGTGGGGCAATAGGGAAAAATTCTGTGATGAAAGTTAAGACATTCTAGCTCCATGTTAACTCTCATGGCAGCTGTGTAGTCTACAGTGGGTTACGTCTCCCAATAAGACTCACTTTGCCTGAGTTTCATAGTCTTGTGTTCTATGTCAGCTTCTTCTTTTTCTTTTTATGACAGCCTCTTCTAAAGTGTTTTTTTCCTGAACACTAGTCTCACAGAATATTTTAAACCAAGGAGGCCTTGAAGCATTTGCTGCAGGAGGTCAATATGGATTGAAGCTCAAAATTAAGAAGACAAAGATTCTCACGACTGGGCCAATTGGCAGCAGTACCATGGTAAATGGAGAAGAGATTGAGGTTATTAACAATTTCAGCTTGCTTGGTTAAACACTCTTGGCAATAGCTGCAGGAAATGAAAAGATGAATTGCCTCAGGAAAGTCTGCTATCAGGGACCTCTCCAAAGTGCTAAAGTGTAATAATGTCAGTCTAGGGGTTGAAGTGTACCTGATTCAGGCCATGGTCTTTGCAATTACTTGCTATGCATCAGAGACCTGGACAATGACTAAGGATGATAAAAGGAGGATCGATGCCTTTGAGTTGCGGTGCTAAAGAAGAGTACTGAACATATGGACCACCAAGAAAACAAACAGGTTTTGTCTTGGAGAGGGTAAAACCAAGTTTCTTCTTGGAGGCATGGATTTTAAAGTTTCTTCTCACATATTTTGGGCACGTGGCCAGAAGAGACCAGTCCTTGGAGAAGGACATCATGCTTGGAAGGGTGGAGGCACAGCACAGGAAGACTGTGAATGAAATAAATTGACGCAGTCACTGTGTAATGAGGGTAGTTGTGTTTGTGTGTCATTGAGACTGTATACATAGGGTAATTATGAATTACTGGTCACTTGATGTCACACAGCAACAACAACAATGACATTTCCACCCAGCTTTCCAACATCAACTAGGGAGCTCTCTTGGCCTCATGATAAGAAGCTGTGCTGTTAATCCTAAAGTACACAGTTTGAATCCACCAGCTGTTCCACCAGTGAAAATGAAGTAGTCTCCTCTTGCATGGTTTAAAAAAATCCTGGAGGGCCAGCCATGAGTCAGTTTTATTCGATGGCATACAACAATGGTGGTAATGGTCAACTAATTTTTTTTCATTTCAACATTAAAAAAAAAATATTAGTACTATCGTTCTTACCCCATGTGCATCAGAGTAGACCTGTGCTCCATAGGACTTTAAAGGATTGGCTTTTAAAATGTCTGAAGGTGGAGGGTGGAGGTCGTGAGACCCACTGACTCACATCTTGGTTAGTTGATGTTCCTTGCATTACCGGGAATTCTGTGGTCAAATAATTTTGAGAGACCCTAGGATAAGTAACATGAAACAGGTTTCTCTATTGCGGGATTTCTCAGTGATCTTAAAGTACTACTGTGCATTGGGACTTGCTGGTAGTGTAGTTTGTTTGGACTGCTAAAGCAGCTAATCAAAAGGTTGGCAGTTCGAGTCCCCCAGCTGCTTCAAGAGAGAAAGATTTACAGCCTCAGAAACCCAGTGAGACCATAAGCTGGAGTCCACCTGAGGTCAGTGGGCTTGATTTTTGTTTTTGCTTTTTAGTGTTCTTTGCATTTCTAAGAAGAAATGTAATATGCAATATTTTCCAAATTTATTTGACTGTCCAAGTTCTTTCTACTTATTCTTAGAAAGAGTACCTCACAAGGCATCCTTATGGAGTCCTTGAACAGATCTGGCCAGACACATTTTTAGGGCTTTTTCTGTCCTGATGTCAAGTGTATATGCTGCATATAGATCAGAAAGAGGTTATGAAGTTCATCCTTTTATTTCTACGGATCATTGACATCTCAACACTCCTTAAAATTAGGTGTGTGTTCCTGTGAATATGTGCAGGACCCTCCGGTGTTGTAATCTGTGAAAAGCTGGGGCTTGATCTTCCCTGAGTCTTCTCTGCTTCCATTGCATTTAATGGATGGACTTTCCACATCTATGTTTTCCAAAAAGCAACACCTTGCAGAGCCCAACCCCCTTGAGCAGGAGGGACAACAGCCTTGTGTTGTAGGGGAGCAGCTGCCTCCGGTGACAGAAAGGAGCATAAGGATTCAAGTCTCCCTTGACAGAGTTGCCTCTTTCTGCCCTGCCTTGTGTTCAGACATAAACACCGGGGCCACCTTGCTTTAAACCTTCACTCTTCAGTCCTGTTTGCCTGGCGTGTCCTCACCTTCAGACCTAGCATCATTGCAAATTCCCCGATGAAGACTTCTCATCTCCAGAGCTGTAAATAGCCTCTCCCTCTTTGTAGTCCCATGTCATGTTGTTGTTATGTGCTATCAAGTCGCTTGCGACTCATAGTGACCCTATGTACAAGAGCTCTAAGTGCTCTTCTATCCTGTGCCAACCTAGCCATCTCAAACTCACTTATTCCCACCGCTCCAGTCACAGAATCGATCCATCTCACCGAAGGTCTTCCTCTCCTGCGCCTCCCCTCCACTCTGCCAAACATGATGTCCCTCTCCAAGGACCAATCCCTCCTTGCAACATGCCCAAAACATGTCAGACGAAGCTTCAGAATCCTTGACTCCAAGGAGCATTCCTTCTTCACCTTCTCCAGGACAAACTTGTTTGTTCTCCTAGAAGTCCATGTTGTATTTAACACTCGTCTCCAGAACCACAGCTCAAAGGCATCAATTCTCTTTCTAGCAACCCTATTCACTGTCCAACTCTCCAATGCATAGCAAGTAATTGCGAAGACTATAGCCCAGATCAGGCGCACCTTAGTGTCCAGTTTGATATCGTTGCTCTTCAGTACTCTTGAGAGGTCCCTCCCAGCTGACTTTCCCAATGCAATTCTTCTCTTAATTTCTTGGCTGCTGTTACCAAGAGTGTTGATTGTGGAGCCAAGTAAACTAAAACTGTTAACTATCTCAATCTCTTCACCATCCATACTGATGCTGCCAATTGGCCCAATGGTGAGAATCTTTGTTTTCTTGACATTGAGCTTCAATCCATATTGAAGGCTACAGTCCTTGACCTTCTGCAGCAAGCACTTCAGGTCCTCCTCAGTTTCAGAGAGCAGGGTTGTGTCATCTGCATAATGCAGGTTGTTGTTAATTCTTCCACCAATCCTGATGCCACATTCCTCTTCGTACAGCCCAGCGTCTTGGATGATCTATTTTTTTTCCCTGTGTCATAGCGAGCTTTATTATGCCAAAAATTTAAATAGGGAAATACCAAAAACTAGTGTGAAAGAATGTATTTATGGTGAGTAGATATAATTAGAACTTATTAGGACAAAACATGTTAGAAAGAAAAAGGCTTCTCTAGAGAAAACTAGGAACATTGCTCTTTATAATGTCAGGGGAGGCTGGGCATAGAGTAGAACCTGCGTTTGAAGACAAGAGCTAGAAAGGCAGGAGCTATTTCTCAGTGAACAGAAGTTATATGAAGGATCTCAAATGTCCAACTTTTCCAAACTGCTCTACCACTCCACCATGTATTAGAGCAGCTGTCCCTCCTCCTGTCAGCCCTTTGACCTCCATCTGTCTTCAGTTCCATAATTTGCAAAGGAAACTCAGAGAAACTCATAGACCATCAGGGAAATGGCTCCGGAGGTTGTGGGGGGCTGGCAAGTCCCGAGCTCATAGATTAGGCTTGCTCACTTGGTGGCTGCAGGCAGTTGTGGTGACTTGCCAGGTGCCTGGTACTGGCTGATGCACGTTGCTCCAGAGGCTGGTGAACAGTGCATTGGCTGGTAGTGGTTCTCAGAGCAGCTGGGTCAGGTTAGATTCAGCATCCAGAGCAAAAAACATCAAATCGTCCAAGAGCGCTCCTCTATACCAGCTCTCAGGGCACCAAACCATACCCAAAGAGAACTAAGAGTGGCAAGTAAGGTAGGGCCTCAAGATACGTCCCATCTTAACCCCACATCATTAATACAACAGACAACTTGCTCCACATTGAGATTGTAAACACAGTCAAAGAGGCTAGAATTTGTAATACATCGAACACTGGAAGGCTGTAGTTGGAAGGGCCATCATACTTAACTCACTGCACCACAATGGAGGTGAAAATTTGTTTTCAAGAAAAGCTTCTGCAGGGTGAAGTCTCTCTCAGGGAGGAGTGATAGGGAAAGGCAAAGGACACACTGACAAAGGAGATTAATCAGAACTGGCTTTGACGAGCACTGTGGCAATTGGACAATTAAAACAGACATTTGGGGGGGAAGAAGAATGAACTGAGGAGGAGGGTAGAGAAAACAGCACAACAATGAATGAATGAAAACCCAAAATTTCTGTAAATGTTCATTAAAATTAATAAAATTTAATAATTAAAAAAATAAATGAGTATGTATTTGAAAAAAAAAAAAAAAGAGAAGCTTCTGTTCCAGAATTCCTAAAAATGCAGGATAAATGCCAGCGATGCAGCTCAAGGCTGGGCAGGAGTCATCTTTGACTTTCCAAAGTGAATGGTGATTGTTAATAAACTCTAATGATTAGTACACCAGACATTGTCTCAGGTTCTTTTTTAAAATCTGCTTGCTTAATATTCATCATAACACCAGGAGGTAGGTGCTGCTATTATTTTATAGACAGAGGCTTAGAAAGAAGGGGCTTGTTCAAATGTCACTTAGTGGCAGAGTGGAGATTCAAACCTAGGCAGCCTGGCTCCAAAGCCCACACTCCCAGCCATGACCCTGCTCCTGGCACACTCAAACCAAAGGGATGTGCTGACCTGTGTTAAAGGGACTCTGCACGCACAACCTCCAGAGCCTCACGTGGAGCAGATGAATGTGAACCATCAGCCCCCACACCCCACCTCTCAAACTTCTGGACAGTCTGACTGTTGTCATCCCTGCTGTTATCTTACCAGGTTCTGGCACAGAGCCTTGGTCACCCTCTGGGTTTCCTTACACCGAAGGCTGCTGCCCCGTAGTGAGGGGAAGGCCAGGCTGAGGCAGATGGCACAAAGGAGATGGACCAGCTGCACCCAGCTCTCCCCATGGTGAAGGAAGTCCTGGAGCAGATGAGATGTGCTCCCCCACCCCACCTCCTCATGCCACCCACTCCCCTTGACCTGCCATCTGGCTTCCTTATAGAGTGCTCCCTCACAAATCCTTATTTCAGGAATCTGGGTGTTCTCCAATGCACATGCGGACGTGAGCACCTGTAAGGTGAGGAGGCCTCCTGAGAGGACCAGCTCTAAGCTCCCTCCTGTCCTTCCAGGACCTGGTGAGAGAGAGGGCTGTGAGGTTTTGTGGGGGGTTGTTACAGAGTTACTGGTAGTGCAAATCATTCGGTGGACTGCTGACGGAAAGGATGGGGGGTTTGAATTGAATGCAAATGTCCTCAAAGGAAAGGCTTTCTTACGGAATAAAACAAACAAACAAAAAACCAAAAACAAAACAAAAACCCAAACAAAAAACCAGCCACTGGACACCTCATGGAGCATGAACTGTGCCAACACCCATGGAGTCACCACCAGCTCGAAGTGACTCCTCATCAACTGGAGGGGGCTGGTTGGTTTTAATTTTATTGTGATAAAACATACAACATAGACTCTACTGTGGTAGTCAACCTCATCTGTCCAGTTCAGTGACATTCATAGCTTTTACCATGCCATGCAACCAAATGTCAGCACCCCAAACAGGAATTTAGTTCCCCTGAACCAATAACTTTCCCTTTCCTCTTATAACTCCTGGAATAAAAACTAATAAAAAGTTCATTAGTTATTAGTAACAAACTTTCAAAAAGTTTTTAAAACATATGAAACACAATGTAAATGAAGAATATGTGAAACACAATGTATATGAATAAAACACAATAGATGTGAATTTTGTATGCAAACCAAAAGACAATAAAAAAACAATTTTAAAATGTTTTTAGAACTATTTAGAGTTTATTAGTTACTAGTGTTTCGTTTTGGCCTCTCTACCTCTGATGTTGTGGACATTTATATGAGTGGAATCATATAATGTGTGGCCTTTTGTGACCGGTGTCTTTTACTCAGCCTGGGTTCAAGGTTCATCCACCCTTGCTGTGTGGCACACATCAGGTCTTCATTTCTCCTTAGCTTTCCATTGTATGGGCATGTCATGCTTCACTTATTCATTCATCTGTTCGTGGACATTGGAAAGTTTTGTTGCTAACACAAAGCCTGGTCCCTTTCTGGCTATTTGAATCCACCAGCAGCGCCAAGGTAGAAAGATGGACAGTCTTCTTCTGTGAGAGTTACAGCCTCAGAAACCCACTGGAGGGTCAGCTGTGAGTCAGTTCTGACTCCACAGCAATGAGTATTTTGAGCTTGGGTTTTGGTGACTATTGAGAGAAATGCTATTATGGACATTGGTGTACGTAGATCTATCTGAGTCCCAGCAGCAAGGAGCTGGGAGCTCTGGTGGGCTAGTGGTAAATAAGCTGCATTGCCATCCAAAAATTCACATGATTATTTTTTTAAAATTTTTCCTACTAGCTTATTTACAAAATTAAAATAAAAATTTGAATAAATTCTTTCCATTTCCCTCAGCCCCCATCAAATTGTACAATGCAATGATTAATCTCCTCTTCCCCCTGCACATTCATATTCCTCTGCTTCCAGCCTCTCTCACCTCTCCTGGATCCTTATACTCATCCTACAATAACAGTTTCATACAATATTTATCCTTGTGGGATGAGTTAACTCAGCATAATGCTCTCCAGTCCCTCCCAAGTTAGGTAATAATTTACAAAGTTATTACTCCTGTGTGCTGCGTAGTATTCCATTGTGTGAATGTACCCTAATTTCTCAATCCATTCATTTGTGGAAAAATGCTCACGATTCTAATCCACCAGCTGCTCTACAAGATAAAGGTGGACACTCTCCTTCTATGCAATTTATTGCCTCTGAAAACCTGCTGGCTGGCGGGTCAGCTTTGAGTTGGTTTTGACTGAGCCTAAAGAAGGTTTGGCTGGATATCTGGGAGGGGCATCCCCGCCTTGTGTTTTCCACTGAACAAGGGCCCTTGGTCTTGGTTCTGGAAGCAAGTCTTGTGGGGACTGTATGGGGCATGTTCCCCATTCAGTTTAATGTTGAGAAATTGCAGAGGAGAACTATTTACGGGGACTGTGAGTGAAGGAGCCCAGGCAGAACTGCTGCAGGCCAACGGCAAGATGAAGCGCAGAGGAGCTCCGTGCTGTGCAGAGGTGAAGGGTCAGCTCACACCATCCCACACTGCTGCACAATTCAGGGCTAGTCTCAAAGCTGGCCAGGTGAGCTCTTGGCACAATCACCCTTGCCCTTGTCCAAATGCTGGTGGTGGAGTGATGATACTTTAGGAGTTCAGGGCAAAGGACTTTATGTAGGAGTGAGCGAGGGCAGGAAAATGATAGCAGAAAGTTTCCAGTGAGGTCTGAAATGACTCAGCCATTGAGCATGTGTCAGAGACCATCTGAAGAGCCTGGGTCTGACATAACTGGGGGAAACATCCCCATGAGCTGGTAGAAGGTAGGGCAGTGAAATGTCAATTAACATCACTTTATTTCTTCTTTCCTGCTGTTGAAGCTTTATCAGTGGTGTTATATGCTGGAAATAACCTCACAAATTGTGCGCATATATTATGCGAGCTTTATTCTCCCAACTTTTTTTTTTCCTCCCAACTTGTGGCAAGAGAGTTACCATGTTTTATCACTAGATGGTGCTCATCCTACTGGCAGGGAAATTGTATGTGCCGCCAACCATAGTTCCTTCAGAAAAAAGATGTTTTGAGAAAAAAGTTCAAAGAAATTTGATAATTCATTCTCAACAATTGTCCCAATTATTTGTAACTCATGCAGTCAGATAAAGTAGCCAAGATGAACTCTCATGGTTAAAACTCAAATGGGAAACTAATTGGAAACCTTTTGCTGAACTGCTGTTTTGTGCAATCCCATCTGCCACCTGGGCCTCTGGTTCAGGCAGCTCAGGAGAGTTGGATTCTGGGAGCCGAGTGAGGCAAGCTGAGTGAGAGGGCCAAGCAGAGCTTGCTAACGCAGTGAGGAGCAAACAAGAGTCAAGGAACGCACCAAACAAAACCCCACTGCTATGGAGTCTATTCTAACTCAGGGTGACCTTCCATCAAGTTTCTAATACTTTAAATATTTACTGGGGGAGACTGTCAATCTTTCTTTCATAAAGTGGCCAGTAGATTTGAATTGCTGACCCTTCAGTTAGCACCCTACACATAATGTACTTTGACACCAGGGCTCTTTAAGAGAGTAAGTAGCAAGAGAGATACCTTATCAAGTGTGACTCTGGTGAGAAGAACTTGCAATCTTGCTCTACCGTTTTGTCTGGTGTGTTGCTGTGGGCTAGCAATCTAAGTTCTCTGAACTTGAATATTTCTCAGGTTTCCAATGAAGAATTATCATACTGTCATAGGGTGTTGGGAGGATCTTGTAAAGGTGAATGAGTATGAACTTATGTACTGATATGCCAGTAAGTGATGGATGGTGGGTACCATTCACACGGGACTGGGCAACATGGCTGAGAGTAAGCAGACAATCAAAAAGACTTAAATGTTGGCCTTTCCAACACGGTGCTTTGCCGCTGTCAGCATGGCATTATCAGCATTTCTAGAGCTAAAAGGCAGTGTGTGTGTGTGTGTGTGTCTCCAGCACCAGTCAGCTGGCCCTCCTGCCCTCTTGGCTTACCTAAGGCCCAGAGGATGGCATTATCAGCATTTCTAGAGCTAAAAGGCAGTGTGTGTGTGTGTGTGTGTGTGTGTGTGTGTGTGTGTGTGTCTCCAGCACCAGTCAGCTGGCCCTCCTGCCCTCTTGGCTTACCTAAGGCCCAGAGGAGACCCTGTCTGTGGCTGGTCTCAGTCTGGTCCTCACAGGTTCCATGACTTAGTAACAAACATCCCCCACACGTGAAGATGCCCGTCTCAGAAGTGGGGGGTGGTCCTCTCCAGCCTGCCTTTGCACAGAAGCTCGTGGGTCTGTCCCACCCGGGCCTTTGCACTGAGCAGGACCTCAAGACTTGCAATCCATTGACCACCCTCCTCCTAGGCCTCAGCGAAGGAAGTCTCAGGGAGCACAGGCGACTTGGTGAAGTTCTGGGAAAAATCTCCCTGCCTCTAGGGGGGCCGGGGCGGGGGATGAGGCTCTGTTGATGAGAAAATTTGGCGATTCCCTAGATCTCTCTAGACGGGTTCAGACTCTCTGGGCGGTGTGGCGGGGATTTGTGCAAACACTTCCTCACTGTACAGAGAGGAATGCAAGCGGAGGCCGCCTGCGGTACATCGTGGACTCTTCCAGAAATGTGCCCGCGCTGGTGAGCGGGCAGCGAGGATGATGAGGACCGGACCGAGCGGGTCAGGGCCGGCCGCACCGAATGGGAGACCCCTGCCTGGAGCTGGGCGGCTGCAGAGGAGCACCCCTGCACCCCGGGGGCCCAGGCCTCTCCCCTCCCACAGGAAGCTCGTTCTCCAGCCCCCACTAAGGCCCTTCCTCGTCCTGGTGCTGCTGGTTTCCATCAAGCAAGTAAGAGCGCTTGATTTATTAATTATTATTATTATCACTATCAGTTGTGCATGTTTTCTGATTGTAAAAGCAATTTGGGCCTTTTGTAGGCAATCTGGGAAATAGCCCTATTAGGAAAATAATGATCCAGAACTCTAGCGTTTGAAGGCAATCACTGTTAATATTTTGGCATGTTTTCCTTAACTTTTAAAGCTATGCACATTTTTACGTAGCTGAAATCCTGAGGCACTGAACATTTTGGCCCAGGTTTCCCTCATATTATGAGCGTTTTCTTGGGCCAACAGGAACTTGGTTAAATATCGCTGAAAACTTCTCTATGGCTCTTCGTTCTGTCAGGTTTGAGCACTCAGGTAAAACGGCTTGTTTTGCTCTGTTCTTATTTTTCCTTTCTTTCTCTTGTTTTTTCACTTTTTTATTTCTTATTGTACAAGTATAACGTGCTCATTGCTTAAAATAAAAACCAAAGGAACCTGTTCTTATCTTTCCTTCCTCTTTTATCTTCAATATTATAAAGGCATAGACTACTTAGTGTTTTTTAAAAAATTATAACATTCAAAGAGACATATGTGACAAATATCTGTAATTCTACCACCGAGAAATTACCCTCTTTTATATTTTAGAATTGATACATCCAGATATTTTTCTACCATTTAGTTATATCAACAATACAAATCAGCATTTTTATTGAGCAGCTAGGCAAAGGGAACTCTGGGGCCTTGGTGGCAAGGATTTGAGCTGTCAGCTTAAAGGTAGTCTGTTTGAATACACCAGGTGTCCCTGGGGCAGAAATATGGGCAGTCTCCTCCTGTGTGATTTATTGCCTCTAAAAACCCAGCTGTAGGTTAATTTTGACTCCATAGTATATAACAACAAAAGCAACAGCATGCAAGATTAGCCCTTCTCATCTCATGTCACACTTGACTATTTTGTGAGGAAGGCTTTCTTGGTTAGTCCCATTTTAAGACCAAGAAACTGGTCTTAGGGAGTTTGAGCTTGTTTTTCTGTCAATAAGTGTAGATCAGTGGGATGCTGTTGAGGGGCTTGTAAGACGTATTATTGTCTTGTATGGACTTACCACTTACAGTTGGGCGTTCTGGAAACTGTCCTAGAGGACTAGGATTTTGGTCCTTTTCTTTTCAGGGTTCCATTTTTCTAGTGGGCCATGATTTGAGGAATTTCTGTTCCACACATCTGAAGGTGGGGTCGTCAAATACTTTTCCTCTGTGGCCTTTTTCTCTTCTAGTGCTTGGGCAGAGTTAGTCCCTGCTTTCAGTAATCCTGTTCTCTTTCCTTCCTCAGAATTCTAATTCCCTTGGAACCTCCACACAGGGAGGGGTGTATTGCCAGACCTCATACAGAGTTTGCTTGATTTGGCTTCCTCCGATGTTAGTAATTTTGAGATGAAGATGAAAATGAAGCTGACACCAGCCCTGGTATTTTCAATTATTATGCCTGTATAGCATAGCAGAAATTAGGAGGATAGCAAGATCAGACAAAGTTTCAATCTGTTGTATACAGGATCTCTATGAGTCAGAATCAATACCTAACAATAACTAGCATATACATGCAAAGGCTGGACAATAAGTAGGGATGACTGAAGAACTGATGCATTTGAATTATGATATTTGTGAATAATGTTGACTGTTCCATAGATTGTCAGAAGAGTGAACAAATCTATCTTGGAGGAAGTACAGCAAGAATGCTGTTTGGAAGTAAGGCTGGTGAAACGTCCTCTCACATCCATCACACATGTTATCAGAAGGGACTGGTCCTTGGAGATAGGCATTATGCTCTGTAAAGTAGAGAGTTGGTGAGAAAGAGGAATATCCTCCATGGGATACATTGACACAATTGCTACAACAATCAAACAGCAGTAATTGTGAGAAGGGAATTGGACTACTAGTCATTATTTTCTTCTTCTGTACACATAGTCCTTATGAAGTGGAACTAATTCAGTAACATCTAGCAATAACAACAACAGCCCAAGAGTAATCATATAGTAGCCTCTGACATGTGGCTACCCTACGAGTGTCAGAGTACCACTGTGTTCCATAGAATTTTCAGTGACTAATGTTTTGGAAGTAAAACACCAGATCTTCTAAGGCATCTTGAGTTGAACTTGAACCTCTGACCTTTCCCTTGGAAGCTGAGTATGTTAAGTGTTTGTACTACTCAGGGACTTCTAAGTAGGCAAACTCTCTACTGAAATCTCCGCTGTCTCAAATTCTCTCTGGGGCTAACTTCGAAAGTACATGCTTGCAAATATGAGGCCAAGCAAGGATCCGTTTTAGGCAAGTCTTCCACAAAGCCTCTCACTGAGTGATCAGGACAGTCCTGAGGGGGAGGCAGCCCTGATCTGGCTCTGACACGGGGTGGGGGCGGGGGTGACCAGTTAGTGGTCAGGCCATTGTTGTAGCAGTTGATGCAGAACTCTCGTTCGTGCTTCAGTTCTCTGAGTATCTCATAAGAAAATCAGTTACAGTCAGATAATTGGTGTTGATCCACAAACATATTCATTATCTACCAGGTGCCAAGTACTGCTATTTGAATATATATAGATACCTATTTAAAGGTTTATTTAAGATATGTGTTTAATAAATATTGGAAAAAAGATATATCTAAGGTATTTATACAAGTATTAGTCGCCTATGAACCTGTTTAATTCATGATGATCCGTTTGTGTCAGAATAGAACTACACACCATAGGTTTTCTTGACTGTGACCTTTGTCAAACAGATCACCTGGCCTTTCTTTAGAAGTAGATTTGAATCTCCAACCTTTTAATTAGTAGGCTAATTGTTTGTATCACCTAAAGTATAAACTGAGCACTTAATGGTTTGTACCACTCAAGGACTATAAAAATAACAACAACCACAACAATAACAACAACAACAAAATCCCCACCGTTCTGCCATTGATTCCAACTTACAGTGACCCTCCATCATTTTCCCCAAACTCAATCTTTGCGAGAGGAGACAGCTACTTTTGTTCCTCAGAGCACCTTGTGGGTTTTAAACTGCTGATATTTCGGCTGGCAGTCCAGCTATGCCACCAGTGTACCTAGTATTTTGTATCTTATTGTTAAATGCTTGCATATATATAATCTTGTTTAAACTTTTCAGTAAACCTCTAGAAAGAAGTATGATTATTGAATTCATTTTACAAATGAGGAAATGAAAATATAGAGGGTTAAGTGATTGCCCACAATTGTGTGGCTTGTAAGAGGTGGAGCCGTTGTGTCTATCCAAGGTGCTTGAAGATCTGTGTTCTTTCTCCCAAGGATTCCATGGAAGCTGTTGACATATGAATATTTATATATTATAAGAGCAGAATCTGCAGTTTCTCAGGTCGGCTTACAGCGTTTGCAAACCCGTAGTGAGTCCCTTTCATCCTGGGGTTTTCATAATAATGTGCCAGTGAACAACATTCCTTCCCGCTATCTGCCAGCCACTGGCTCTCAGAACATCTTCACTCTGTCTGTCCTCCAGCATCGGTCTATAACTCTGATGACCCTCCTCTTGCTTCATCACCTTAAGCCCCGTTTCTTTCTCAGATGTTTATATTATAAGGCTTTGCTAGACTTTCATGATGAATTTTGCTTATAGATGCTTTCTCTGCATGGAATATAAATGACTGTGGTGTGCTTCCTGGCAGGAAGTCTTCATAAAATTCACTTAATGAGAAATTCTCAGGCACAGTTTAGTTTCAGAGTTCAAATAGTGCTATCCTTACTCTCCTCCCCTCATTAAACTTAATTAGCAGTTGCTTTGACATCATAAAAACGTAAACCTTCCAAAGCTCTTTGAGAAATGGTTTTGTGGTCCTTTCAAACATTGTTGTTGATAGTGTAAAATGGTGAGTATTTTTTAAATAATAATTAAAAATCTGGCAAGGATAAGCAGTTTGGCAGTTCCTTGTCAAAAGCCCTTAAAAATGTGTATACACGTTGGCCTATAAATTCCATTTCAAAGAAATTCTCTTGAGAAAAGAAAGTGGTGCTAAAAAATTTAGCAATGACTTTCTCAGCAACATCATTTGTTTTTAGCAAATGTCTTAAAACAATGTATATGTTCAATGCTGGAGGAATTAAAAAATGAATTTATACCATTTATGGAATGAATACACATTGTTGTTATTGTTGATTGCCGTCGAGTCAAGCACTACTCATAGTGACCCTATGAAGAAAAGGCCTGAAGCCTTTCTAGAACTACTGTCATTTATGAAAGTTCATAGAGTTTCCAGAGGTATTTTGTTTAGGAAGTGGGTGCCACTCTTGCTTCCAAATGAATATACACAGGAATTTAAAAAATTAATTACAACCATTTATAGAATATACATAGAAAATACATAAATATATATTTATATGAAAAATACATTTTCTAGTGGAAAAAAGTATGATTCTTGCTTTGATTAAAAAAAAAAGGAAGAAGGAAAAGTATTCATACAGAGAGAAGATTCTGAATGGAGATTGCGATTCCTAGGCCAAGATTAATATTATGCTTACATCTTTGTGCTTAGCAGTAACTCCTATTTTAACTATATTAAAGTATATTTTTTTCTTGAAAAAAAGAATATATAGGAGATTTACTTAAAAGCAGACAATAAAAAATTTTTTATCCCCTTGTCTTTAGTCCTTGCTTTATATAAAGAGAGAGATGGGGAGAGATATTCATTTTAAGGAAGTGGCTCACACAATTCTCACACACTTGTGGAGACTGGCAAGTCCTAGGTCTGTGAGTCAGACTTCAGGAGAGATACATCTGGGGAGCCTAATGAGTCCCAGATCATCAGGCAGAGTCACAGGCTGCTGGCTTCAGAGGTGGACAAGTCCATGATTGGCAAAGACAGGAGGCTGCTAATTCAAGTCTGGAGGTGATGAGCCAGATACAGGATCAGGCAAAGAATCCAGAGAGAGTACCAGAAATATATCCAGAAATATATTCAATGAGGAACACACCTCTGTGAGATTTCCCTTCCATCAGATCTGACTAAATATATGCCTATAATCCTGCCTAAGAACATCTTTGAAGTTAGGGTTTACAATACTTAGGATAATACTTTATACTAGGAATTATAACTACTTTGATTCACATAACAATACACCCTTTGTCAAGTTGGCATCTGTATATAACTCCTTAAATCATACATAATCTCTAAACAAAAACAATTATAAAACCATATTAGAGGTAACATGATATAACTAGTACATATAAAACAAGAAAGGCACTATTCTCTTTTATAGTTTGTCTTTTCTAATTGAAGAGGACAAAAATATCCCATGCAAACATGTAAAGAAGACATAAAAATGACATTCTTTGTTTTGCAACCTGTCATGTGATTGTAATTGGTATTTGGAACTATTTTGTTCCACTACCCATTCTGTATTCCCTTTGCCTTCAGCAAGTACCTCGGCTTATCATAGTATAGTGTTAAGGGTTTGTTGTTTAAAATGGCTTTCCTAGCCATTGGCTAACTTTGCCATATGGATGGGTGGGAATATGCAAATATAATGTGCTAACCTGTCCACAAGGGGATTGGCTAGTCACCCCAGGTCAAAATGGGATTGACTAGTCTTGCCATTAAATTGAACAAATCCAGCAGCAGAATTTGAGAATCACAGCAAACTACGGCTAACCCTGAGGAAAATGGGGATCCCAGAACACTTGATTGTGCTTATTCAAAACCAGGAGGCAGTCATCAGCGCAGAGCAAGAAACATTGCACAGTTCAAAATTGAGAAGAGTGTATGCCAGGGATGTGTCCTATCTCCATACCTTTTCAATCTATATGCAGAACAGATTATCCGGGAGGCTGGGCTCTATGAGGAGAAATGTGGCATCAGGATTGGAGAAAGACTCATCAACAATCTGCCTTATGGAGATGACATAACCCTGCTTGCTGAAACTGAGGAGAACTGAAAGTGCTTGCTGCAGGTGGTCAAGGACTGCAAACTTCAATAGACTGAAGCTCAATATCAAGAAAACAAAGATTCTCACCACTGGCCCAATTGGCAGCATTGTGATGGATGGTAAAGGACTGAGATTGTAAATAGCTTTAGTTTGCTTGGCTCCACAATCAACACTCTTGGCACCAGCAGCCAGGAAATTAAAAGATGTGTTCTTTGGGAAACTCTGCTTTCAGAGACCTCTCCAGAGTAATGATGTAAGTCTGGAGACTAAGGTGCATCTGATACAGGCCGTGGTCTTTGCAAACACTTGCTATGATCAGAGAGCTAGACAATGACTAGGGAGGATAGAAGGAGAATTGATGCATTTGAGCTGTGATGTTGGAGAAGAGTATTGAATAGACCATGGACTGGTAAGAGAATAAGCAGGTTCATCCTGGAGAGGGTTAAACCAGGCTTCTTCTTGGAGGCAAGGATTCTGAAGCTTCCTCTGACATATTTTGAACATGTTCAAGGAGAGACCAGTCCTTGGAGAGGGATGTCATGCTTGCAAGGGTGGAAAGACAGCACAGGAGAGGAAGACCCTTGTTGCGATGAATTGTTTCAGTGACTGGGGTAATGAGGGTAGGTGTGTCAGAGACAATAACATTGCCACAGGATAGAGCAGGGTTCAGAGCTGTTATACATAGGGTCACTATGAGTTGCAGGTGACTTGACGGCACATAACAACAACAACAACAGCAAGAGCACTGGCAAAGAGGAAACAAGAGAGTGCAGTACCTCCTTTTTGGCTAAAGATGCTTGCAGCAACCAGACCAGAGCCTATGGGAACAGCAGCCATAGAAGTCACAGCAAAGAACCAGAGACCTGAGATGGGACAGAGCAAACCTTGTGACCACTACCCCATGGGTAACTCCAGCTAAAAGCCTTTACCCAAGTTTATTGGATGACTTGGAGGGAGGAGAGAGTCAAAATTGACAGGACTAGTTTTTTTTTATTGTACAAATATCAATACTTTATTTAAAAAAAATGACAAAACAATAAGATCCAGTGGGAACCTGAAAAAGTAGGGTAATGTTAGGCATGGATCAATGGTGATTGGTTTTATTATTAT
>NW_006399983.1:1119285-1120960 GCF_000299155.1 Elephantulus edwardii
TTAGTTCCTGTTCTTAAAGGGAATGCCTTTAATCTCTCTCCATTAAGAACAATGTTGGCTCTTGGGTTTTCGTAAATACTTTTTACTATGTTGAAGAAATTACCCTCTAATCCTATTTTGTTGAGTGCTTTAATCAGGAAAGGGTGCTGGATTTTATCAAAGGCTTGTGGTGAGGCTGAAGGCTGAAGTGCCTGTAAGCACATGTTTGCACCTGTCCTGACTGCTTATTCTAAATTATAGTAAATATTATCTATAATACTATTATTATATATTATATAAAATACTATTATGCTATTATATTTATTATATGTATTATATATTGTTCTGAATTATAGCCTTTTGAATTCCCTAATATGGGAGCTATCGTAACAGATTTTGGATCTAGTAAAGCAGTAAGATTGGGGTTTGGATAAGTAGAAGAGGTGCAGGAGCATGTGGGATATGTCTGATCTCATGGGATTTGGTTTTGTGTTGTTGATGTTGTTGACCGGAGCAATTATCCTTTGTTGTTGTTGTTATGTGCCATCGAGTCTCTTGCGACTCATAGCGACCCTATGTACAACAGCCCTAAAATGCTGTTCTATGCTGTGTCAACCTCACCATCTCAAACACACTCATTCCCACCACCCCAATCACAGAATCGATTCATCTCATTGAGGGTCTTCCTCTTCTGCACCATCCCTCCACTCTCCCAAGCATGATCCCTTGTAGTGTTGGTAAATGTCAGCTATGGTACCCCCACATGACCTTTGCTCTTTTTTATATGGTTCTTTGCCTGGTGAGATGATATAAAATTTCATTTATGAAAGGTCTAGGTTATTAATGGTCTTGTCAGGATTGGGTTTTCTGTACTTTTCCCTTGATATTAATGACAGGGCATGGCTGACTAAAAGATAACCTAAGGAATCTCTTGAGTTCCAAATAATTCTTTTTTTTATCTCCATTATTCCAGACACGCAGAGCATTGGATTGCAGGAACAGGAAGCAAAAGTTTTGAGAATGAGTCACTAGGGATTATAGTGAGTAGTTCCACTTCCATTTCCATCCCTTGATTCTTGTATCACTGAATGCGAGTTATTGGAAAAACAGCTTTACATATTGGACTCTGGTTTAAAGAATAGACAGCTTCTTTTGCAGCACTGAAAAACAAGAAACTAATAAAATATTATACAAAATGGGTGATCCTGGAGGACATTATGATGAGTGAAATATCTCAATCACAAAAGGACAAACACTGCATAATGCCACTGTTACAAAACAGGACTGACATGGGGGGTGGGAGAAACTAAGAAAAGAAGGGGTAAATAATGAACACTGCATTTAAATCGGTGAGGGAAAGAACTGTCTAAAGAAACATATTATTAGATATTATTTTCATGACAACAGTTCAGAATAAGAGGTGCAAAGCAAAATGGACTCAGGGGTGGGAGGGAGGGAGGAATTTGTGCAACAATAAAATAATATTTTTTAAAATATTTTTTTATCAGGAAAAACATATTGGGGGTACAAGGAGGTGAGCGTTGGGGGCAGAATGGTGAGGATGGGCCAGGATGCAGTTGTAGAGCTGCACAGTTTGGTCGGTGGGGGAGCAGGTGAAGGAAATGATGAGGGTCCAGTGGGGACCAGATGCTACAGAGGAATGACAAGCATTTTCCAATAGTAATTAAGCCAACTG
>NW_006399983.1:1121420-1149707 GCF_000299155.1 Elephantulus edwardii
CCTGGGTTTCAGCTGTCCACACCACAGCAGTGGGCAACGAGCTTAAAGCCCCTGATGGCTCTGGGCACTGACTCTCACCAGTGGCTATGGATGAAGTCACAGGCGATTTTCAGCCAGCGCCGGTAAAATAATCTGTTTAAAGAGAAAAGTGAACTGTGTAGGGGGAGTAGGCAGGAAATTGTGCAACAATGAATGAATGGAAATTCAATCAGGTTTTCTGTAAACGTCCGTTAAAATATTAATAAAAAATTTAAAAAATATACAACTTCCTGGAGAATATTGCCCCAACAATGCAAGGTATTGACACCTAGCTGGTGCCATTATTGTTTTTAAAGGCTATCACATTTTTCTATCTAGCCAACTGCTTCCAGATAGTGCTGAACATGATAAAACCAGTCAATTCCATGAGCATAAACCTATTGCCACACTTCCTTTGCCATAAATTGAGTCCCTTATCTGTGACACTTTTGTGTGGAATACTATGACAGTGGATAAAAGGCATTCTGTCTATCCATGGATGGATGGTAGACTTGGCAGGAGTGTTGCATGCAGAGAAGGCAGATCTGTATCTAGAACAAATTTCTATTCCAGTCAGAACACAACACTTCCCTTTCCATGAAGGAAGAAGTCCAAAGTAATCGACTTGCCATTAAGTTACTCACTGATCACCCTGAGGAATGGTTCTATATAATAGACCAAGTGTTGATATCTGATGTTGGCAGATTGGGCACTTAGCAGTTAGTTGCTGTAGCCAAGGCAGGCTTTGTGTGTGGAAGTCCATGTTGATAAGCCCCTGAATAACCTCCATCCCTGCCACCGTGACCACTTTGTTCATGAGTCCACTGACTATTTTTTATATTGTGGCTAGAAAAGAGACTGACTGGTTTCCGCAGAGCATGTCACCCTAGTCACTTGATTGTTACACTTTTTCTCTGCTGAGGTCTTCTCTTTGGTGAACATTTACACGAGACACAATTATCTTCATTTCTTTGGCCCAGTTAGAAAGGTTTATCCACATTCTTCCCCCCTGTACCTTCTTGTTACCAGTTTCCAATCAGGTTTCTTCTAAGTCCATGACCATCCTGCTATACCATTGGCTCATGCATTGGTATACAACCATGTGTCTAACCATTTCTCCTTTCAAGAAAAGTAAACAGTGAGGTGCCCTGCTCAAAGCTCTTTCTATTAGAAGAATTTCTCTTCATCGGTGTTCTTTAGGAAGGTATCAAAAAGGGGTTGCAGCTCTGCTGGACCCCACCACTGAGTTGTCCTTGCAAATTATACAGAACAATCTGAAAACCGGCATGAATTTCCTCTTCCCAAGTCTATTGATTGTGAGTAATTCCTCATGAGACCACAGGTGATAAGTGGAAAACGGAAGGCAGTGTGATAAAAATGGGTACCATGGGCTTTTCTGTCACTTCCTCATGTAATTTACTTATGCCTTTGAGTCCTGCTTGAGCCCAGTCCTTATCTATACTACATCCATTTAATAACAGATGCTTCTGGACACATCCAAATTTAGACCTCTGTGACTCAAATAACACCTAACTTATGATGGACATTTCAGATTGCATGGTGACTTGGTGGTCCATGGCAGGGCATTCCGACTCTACTAAGGCAAGAAGCAAGCCAAAGATGTTTCTTAAAAGGGGACTTAGTATTATAATGAAATGTGCAAAAAGCTGGAGTCAGAAAATAAAAGGAATGAAATTATTCAGCATTTCTTAAGCTGAAGGAACTGACGAACAAATTAAAGCCTGGGGTTGCAGTATTTAAAGATGTTATGGGAAGAATATCAAATGATCCTAGAAGCATCAAAAAAAGATTGAGGGGATACACAAAATCACTGCACACACAAAAAAAGAACTGACTGACACAGACCAATTTCATGAAACAACATGATCAAGAGGCAATGGTTCGAACTTTGTAAATAAACCAGTATGAAATAATTTTTTTTAAAAGAAGCAATGGTAATAAATGAGGAAGTTCAAGCTGTTCTGAAGGAATTGGCAAAAAAAATAAGACCCCAGGAATCAAAGGAATACCAGTTGACATATTTCAACAAATGGATAGAGGTCTGGATGTACTCACTAGATTGCACCAAGAAATAGAGGACAGTTACCTGGCCTACTGACTGGAAGAGATCCATATTTATTCCCATTCCAAAAAAAGGTGATCTGACATAATGTGGAAATTATCGAACAGTATCACTGTCACATGCAAGCAAAATCTTACTGAAGGTTGTTAACAAAATAACTGGAACAATACATTAACAGAGAATTGTCAGAAATACAAGCTAGGTTTAGAAGAGACCATGGCACTATGGATATTATTGTCAAAGTCAGATAGATCATGGCTGAAAGTAGAGAGTACCAGGTGGATGTGTATGAAATGATATTTGACTGTGTGGATCACACATTGTAGCTAACACTGAGAAGAATAGGAACCTAAGAACACTTGATTGTGCTCATGCAAAACTTATACTTAGACCAGAAAGCTGTCCTGTGAACAGAACAAAGAGACAATACAAGGTTCTAACTCAAGAAAGAAGTATGTTAGGAATATATCCTTTCTCCATACCTTTTCAATCTATATGTGGAACAGAACATGTGGAAGGCCTGACTTTATGAAGCAGAATGAGGAAGACTCATCAACAATCTGTGTTATACAGATGACACAACCTTGCTTGCTGAAACTGAAGAGGACTCTACAGAAGGTCAAAGACTGCAGTCTTTACTATGGATCACGTCTCAACATTAAGAAAACATAGATTCTAAAAAACCCTACCACACAACATAGATTCTCACCACCAATTGACAGCATCATGATAGATATAGGAAAGATTGAAGTTCTTAACAATGTCATCTTACTTAGATTCACAGTCAGCACTGTTAGCACCAGTAGTCAAGAAATAAATAGATGAGTTTCTTTAGGAAAATCTGCTGTTAAGGGAACTCTCCAGAGTGTGAAAGAGCGATGATGTCAGTCTGAAGACTAAAGCATGCCTAATCCAGGCCATGATCTTCTTAATTGCTTGCTATGCATCTGAGAGCTGGACGATAACTAAGGATGATAGAAGAAAAAGAATGCTTTTGAGTTGTGGTACTGGAGAAAAGTACTGAATATACCATGGACTATATAACAAACAGATCTGTCCTAGCGAGGATGAAACTAAGTTGCTCCTCGGAGGCCAGGATTTTGAAACTCCATCTCACATACTTTAGGCATGATGCCAGGAAGAACCAATCCTTGGAAAGGACATTAGGTTTGAAAGGATAGACTGTCAGCACAGGAGAGGAAGACCTTGGATGAAATGGATTGAAACATTGAGACACAGTGACTGTGGCAATAGTAGCAGGTATGTTAAAGATGGTGAGATTGGCTCAGGATAGGGCAGGGTTCAGAGGCATTGTTCATAATGGGGTTGCTATGAGTTGTAGTCGACTCGGCAACACATATCCAACAACAACAACAGCATTATCTGTAAAGGATGACAGGACTGTTCTCTCAACTCATGAGGATCTGTACTATGATTGAACATAGAGCCTGTCTAAGACTCCAAATAAACTCATACCAAATTTATATCTGTCATTGGCATGTCAAGCTCCATTTAATCAGCCTGATTGTATGGGCCAAGTAGCAGAGAGGATTATACAACAACATGAAACCTTTGCAGACAATGCTCTTGTTCTAGCCCCACTTAGAAGCAGGAGTGGCATCCATTTCCTAAATATTATGCCTCTTGGAAGCTCTATGAACCTTGAGAAAGGATGATAGTTATAGAAAGGCTTCAGGTCTTTTGTTCATAGGGTCGCTATGCGTCATGCTTGATGACAATGAATAACAACAACAAGCCCAATTAAAACTAGTAGCTTCCTTGTTCCCTTGATAAATAGGCCAAAGTAGCATACCCACCTGAGGGGTGTGTTTTCTCCAAAATCCAAAGAGGTCCACCAGATGTCATAGCTCCTTTTTAGTTGTTGAAGGAGCTTATTATAATAACATCTCTCTCATGGACTATCTTGAATTTTTCCACACCATTTAACCTATAAGATACTTCACTGAGGTAGAAGGCATCTGAATTTTTCATTGAATTCATTTCCCACCCTCTAGCACAAAAAGCACCCGTTCTTCTTCTGTCTTTGATGTCTTTGAGCTGTGGTGTTGGAGAATAGTACTGCATCCACTGCCCCAATAACAAACATATATCTTGAGAAAGGTACAGTCAGAGTGCTACTTGGAGGCAAAGATGATAAAGCTTTGTCTCATATACTTTGAACATTTTACTATTCCTTGGAGAGGAATATTATACCTGGAAAGGTAGAGGGTTGGTTAAAGAGAAGAAGACCCTCAACTAGATGGAGTGACACAGTGACTGAAAAAAATGGGTTTGAATATGTACGAGATTGTGAGGATGGCAAGGGATAGGGACAGGGTTCAGGTCTGTTCTTCATAGGGTCACTAAGAGTCATACCTAACACAATGCCACTTAACAACAATAACATTACACAGAGGGAGCTTTGGTGGGTTAGTGGTTAGAAGCTGCACTGCAGTCCTGAAGGCATGTGATTGGAATCCACCAGCTGCTTATGGGAGAAGGCTGGGTAATCTCCTGTGTGATTAATTGACTCTGAAAACCCCCTGGAAGGTCAGCTGTGAGTCAGTTTCAACTCTTTAGCACACAACAACAAAAGCACACACATATCTTACCCATAAGTTACTGATACTACATCCTTACTAAGTCCTATCAGCATGTTATCAGTGTAATAGATCAGTGTGATATCATGTAGAACAGAAAGGCAATCACGATTCCTACAGACTAAGATATAACATAGAACTTAAGAGTTAATATACCTCTGATGTAGAACTATACAAATGTATTGCTGGTCCTGCTGTAGGAAGGCAAACTGCTTCTGATGATCCTCTGAAATAAGAATGGAGAAAAATGTATTGGCTAGATTAATACCAGCACTTTTATTTTCCAAGCAATAAAACTAATTTGAAATATCAGTTTCAATGGGAATTAAGACCTGGTTAAATATATGGTAATCAGCTGTCATATTAAATCCAATGATTTTTTTACACAGGCCGAATAAGTGTGTTAAATGAGGATGTTGTGAGAATTGTGACTTTGCACACTTCAAATGCTTTATGATGGCAGTGGTGTCTGTAATTCTTCCAGCAATATCCATTTGCCTTTGGTTTATTATTTTCTTTGGTAGAGGTAGGTTGAAGTTTTTTTTAAATAATTTTTTATTTGAATGAAAATTTATAAATAATATTGATTTTTCATCCAATCATTCATAGACATTTTGCTTTATATTAATTACCATTTATTAATGTAATTGATTAGTTATAATGTTTAATCAACAAATGGAAGCAGTTCTTATGGCTTTCACTTGGCTTTTTCTACTATACTAGCCCTTGCACTACATTTCAAGATTTGAATGTGGGGGTTCTGCATGTTACTGATATATTTGTTCCAATAACACATTCTGGGACAGAGTAAACCATTACAAGATGGGTTCAGGGACTCACTGGATCCACTGTGAGATGGGCTTCAGCTCCGGCAAAGGCCGAACCTCCTTATATTCCCACACTGACTGAAGGACCACAGTCATGTTTTAGATCTCTTGGAATTAGTGTCGTTTCAGAGACAGTGTCTAGCAATTCCTTAAAATTCTGATTATTTCCTTTACTCAATTGAGTAGTTAATTTTGTAAAAGGGTGAAGGTGCTTTTAGGGAAGACTGGAAGAAAGATTAATAGTATCTGTTTGTGGCAATATAGAGGGTACTTCCTCAAGGATGTTCATCTTCCCCTTCATTCAATGATCTATGAGTCTGTAAACTGGCTCAAGTCTGGGAGTTGACTGTTGGCTCAACTTAGACTGCTATTGATTTGACCTAGAACTCTTCTTTTTGTACAGTTTTATCTTTAGTACACAGCAAATAGATTTCCAATCTATTTCATTCCGTGGACACTATTACTAAGTAGTCAACATCATAAATCCATATAAACCAGAAGACTATTTGGATAACTGCTTTGAATGTGCTGTCCGTTATGATAACCCTGCCCATCTTGTCTTTGTCAATCAAATCTGCCACTTGGCCCCTACCATCGTGAGATCCAACCAACTCTTACTTAGTTAGCTGAAAATTCACACTGTTAAGTCTAGTTTATGTAAAATGTTCTCTACAGCAGTCTTCTACAACACTGAGGCAGGCTCTACTCACAAATTTTTTCTCATCAGTGTAAAAGATATGTTCTCTAGGGATTCCGTGTCTGCATGTCTAAAATGATTAATTCACCGTAAGATATCAGTATCATTAAGCCTTTGGTTGGAGGAAGTTCTGGTGGCAATCTGCAGGGAGTTGCACCGCCCATATAAAAGGCAACACTTTTCTGGCAGTTTGTTTCCACCTGTTGCTCTGTGGAAGAAAGATGGGCGATCTCCTCCTGTGTGATTACAGTCTCCAGGAAACTTGCTGGAAAGTCATCCGTGACTTGGTTCCAACTGGATAGCAATGAGTCTGAGTTTTTTTTTTTTCTTAAAATCTTTTGTATACCTCCTTCTACAGTATAGCAAAGAAGATCTGATAGTTCATCTGACTTAGTTTAGGCTACCATGTAGTCCATGCTTCTATCAACTAATCAGATAGACTGTTGATCCTTTCTTAATTTCTTGAGCTAAGAAACTGAAGAATCAGTGCTTAATGGTTCGAAAGCAATGAGTTTAGATTGTTCCAAGTTAGTATTTCTGCACCATTATCTTACATCCTTAATCGCCATTTTCACTCATATTCTCTAGGTTTCTGTTTGTACATATTGGAAAAGTCAAGCCCTGCTTCTGGACTGTAGCATTATCTCTCCCTGGGTTACAATTTATACTTCCCCTTTTGGGGTTCATTAAGATTTAACTGCCAGAAGTTCAAGCTGGGTTTAGAAGAGGCTGTGGCAACGGATTTTGACAAAGAACAGAGAATACCTAATATGTTTGTCATTGTTTGACATTTTCCTACAATTTTGTGAGGATGACCAGCTTAGGGAAGCTGGTTGGTTAGTCTTATGATAGACAAAGTACTAAAAGAAAGACAAGAGTTCAAGATTTTTGAGTCAGAACTCAAACGTCACAATAAAGATTTCAACATTTCCAATTGTGTCTTGAAAGAAAAGCTTGTGTCTTGTAACAAAGTTGATATTGCTGAAAACCAGACTTAAAATTGTATAATAAGGGTGGCCATTTACAACACTAACTGAAATTCCAGCCTCAATTGGTGTCTGAAATTAAACTGAAGACATTTATTCAGAATAAATTAGATCTTGACACTTGGGACAAGGACATATGGAAAGATAATCAGAAAGCTGGACACACTGAGCTTCTAAATTCTGTTGAATCAGTCCTGTCAACAGAATCAGCCCGAACCCACATCTGAGGTTAGCTGCTTTACTTACTGAATCTTTGTCTGAGATTTCAACTGTGGCAGAACCTGGAGCACAGGGCATCACCTGAGGCAGAAGACACTGATGAATGTTACCAAGTCCCACTTCTACTTGAGTTATTGTTAGTGACATTTTATGTATTAATATTGTCACCTCATGTCATATATTAGTGGAAATGTCTTTAATAATGGAGATGAGCCATCAGCACTTTTAAAATTGTTTAAACCTAAAAACCAATTTATAAGACCAACTCTTATGATTTTGTTTCCCTAGAACCACTTTTGGTACCAAATAGCCTTTTAAAATTTTTATTTTATTTTATACTGGTTTATTACAAAGTTTGTATACATTGTTTTTCACACTGAATATTTCCATTTCTTTTACCTACTCCTCCTTCCACCCATGAGATTGTGCAATCCTATGATTAACCTCCCCACCCTCACCTCTCTGATCTCTCCCTCCCCCCTTGTATCCTCACACACATTCTACAATAATGGTCCTATACAGTATCTGTCCTTATGGGACCAAGTTAGTTCACTCAGCATAATGCTCTCCAGTCCTTCCCAAGTTAGATTTACAAAAATCATTGCCTCAGAGCAGTTATAAGTCAGCTTCTTCAATCATTGGACGAGAATGGCAAAACCTTTAACTGTGACCTTTATTTCAGGGCTCCTCTGGTTACACCTTGTCACAGTTTCTCCACAGCAATTCCACAGTCTCTCCGCCACCATCACCAGGGTCTTGCCACCAGGGTCTCACTCTCATCAGGGTCTTGCTCCAGTCTTCCTAAAGTCTTGTTGCTTAGTGTGGGAAGCACTCTCTTTTATCCTAGTCCTATAGCTGTTGGTGATATGCAGCACCATGTGCCTATGGTTAAGGTAGCTTAACTATAGCCCCAGAAGTTAGCCCTAGGGGGGCTAATGTAATGGCTAGGAAAGCCAACTTTTAAGCTAACATCACAGATCTTCAGTACAAGTACTTGTGACTCAAAGACCTAACAAACACCGTGTTTTAGTGGTTTTTGTTTTTCTGTCTTTGACTATGCATATTACTCATTACAAAGAGTAGTGGCATAGAAGAATTCTAGTCCAGAAATAGCTATCATAGTTGGAAGATTTAATAATCTCTTTTTTAACTAAGTTCTGGATCATAGAAATAACACAAAATTTTACAAAATCTTTTTGTGATGACTTGGAGGACCCTAGAACCTATTACTCATTTTTAAACCTATCTGTTTAATCTGTTAATGTATAGATTCAGTTATGATTCCATTAGAATGTTTATTTAATAAACTGCTTGCCTCTTGGCTTATAACTCAGAGAGATGTGCTGTCAGTAGATATTGAAAACTCTAGATAATGAAAAAATGAAATGCTCATTCTTTCATAATAATTATAATTCTTGTGATAATTTATATTTCATGGTTCTAAGTCTAAGGCACCTCAGAGTGTTTCTGGGAACTCACAGCAGTACTGTGAGATATTTTAGATTTTATTTTAGATTTTCAGTGTACGTACAGTGATAGATGACATCTGCCAGACACGACAAAGTACTAACTCGAGGCCATTCACAGTTTGGACATTAGATCATAATACATTCCTTTTAATGTCATCATATCTTTGCAAAACAGCATTTTTCCACTTGCTGTGATCAAAAGCAAGTATCACATGACAATCAAAGTAGAATAGGAAATTAATATGGCATTGTCTAATGTGATTTTAAGGATTTAACACATACCCAGTGTTGTTGTTAGGTGCCATTGAGTCAAATACGACCCATAGTGGTCTTGTGAACATCAGATATGAGCCCTGTCCTATCCTGTGCCATCCTCACACTTCCTGACGCACTAGAGCCCATTGCAGCTGTCACAATGTCAATCCACCTGGCTGAGGGTCTTCCTCTTTTCACCGACTTTCCACTTTTCCAAGCATGATAATTCCCCTCCAAGGAATACCCTTTCTTAGAAACATGCCTGAAATAAGTGAAACAAAGTTTATCATCTTTTCCTCCAAGGAACACTCTGGCAGCACTTTCCCCAAGACATACTTGGGTTTTTTTTGCAGTCTAGAGGATATTCAATACTATTCTCCAACAACACAGCTGAAAGACATCAACCTTTCTTCTGTCATCTTTACTCATTATCCAGTTCTCAGATGCATAGCAAGTAAGACCATGGCCCGAATCAGATGCACCTTAGTCCTCAAAATGATGTCATTGCTCCTCAATAATTTGTGGAAGTCCCTTATTGTAGACTTTCCCAATACAATACATCTCCTGATTTCCTGCATGCTGGTACTGAGTGTATTGATTGTGGATCAAAGTAAGATGAAATTGTTGACAACCTCATTCTGTTCTCCATCTATTATAATGTTACCTATTGGTCCAGTGGTAAGATTGTTTTCTTGACGTTGAGATGTAATCCATATTAAAGGCTGTATTCTTTCATCTTCAGCAACAAGTGTTTCAAATCCTCCTCACTTTGAGCAAGCAAAGTTGTGTTATCTGCATAATGCAGGTAATTGATGAGTCTTCCTCCAATCTTATTACCACATTCTTCTTCATAGAGCCCAGTTTCTCAAATAATTTTCTCAGAATACAAATTTAATAAGTATGAGGAAAGGATACAACCCTGATGCACTCCTTTCTTAATTTAAAACCATGTAGTGTTCTCTAGCTCTGTTTACACAAAAGCCTGTTGGTCTAGATATAGGTTTCATAGGAGCACAATTAAGAGTTCTGGTATTCCCATCCTTTTCAAGGTTAGCCGTAACTTGTTATGGTTCACACAGTCAAATGCCTTTGCATAGTCAGTAAAGCATAAAGAGACATCTTTTTGACATTCTTTACATTCAGCCAGAATCCACCTAACATCAGCAATGATATCCCTGGTGCCACGGCCTTTTCTAAATCTGTCTTGAACTTCTGGCCGTTCCAATCAATGTACTGTTCAAGCCATTTTTGAATGATCTTCAGCAATGTTTTGCTTGCATGTGATGTTAATGATGTTGTTTGATAGTTTCCACATTGTGTTAGATCACCTTTCTTGGGAATGGTAACAAAAAGGTATCTCTTCCAATCAGTTGGCCAGACAACTGTCCTCCAAATTTTCTGACATGAACTGATGAGTGTATCCAGGGCTGCATCTGTTAGTTGAAACATGCCATTTGGTATCCCATCAATTCGTGGGGTCTTATTTTTTGCCAATACCTTTGATGAAGCTCCAACTTTGTCCTTCATTATCATGCTCCTATGATGCTTCCTGAAATTTTTCAGTGTTAATATTTCAGTTAAAATGTTTCAATATTGTGACTCAAAGCTTAACTTTAGTTGTTAGTTCTCTCAATTTGAGAAGTGCCCAGAAAGTTCTTCCCTTTTTATTTTCCAATTCCAGTTCTCTGCACATTCTATTATAATACTTTTCTTTATCTTCTCTAGCTTCCCTTTGGCACTAAGTAATGAAGTAGCACCCAGTAGGTATTAAGCTATTAAGACATCATATTTATTAAGTAGCTTGAGCCCACCTACTAAATAAGACCTACTGAAATTTTTTTTTGGCTAGAAGTGCTGAGAAAAAAAAAATAACAGAGACATAGGAGCTATTAACTAAGAGAGGGTGTGAACCTCTAGTCCAGTGATTACCATACAAGTTCTTTAAAAAGTTAACTTGGTCCCAGCAACAGTAGCAAAGCTCAATAGAGAGTAGCAAACAACAAATGCTGGAGAGGTTGTGGAGAGATTGGAACCCTTATTCACTGCTGGTGGGAGTGTAAAATGGTTCAACCACTGTGGAACGTGGTTTGGTGCTTTCTCAAAAAGTTGTAAATAGAAATGCCATTTGACCCATCAATTAAACTGCTGGGAATATACCCTAAAGAAATCAGAACTACCAAATGTATACTGCATTGAAATAATTGAGGGAGAGAACAATTTAAAAGGGATATATGATTAGGTATTATTGCCATGACAGGAGTCCAGAATGAAGACTGCATAGTGGAGTGGACTGACGGGGTAGGGATTGTCTAACAATGAAATAAATTTTTTTTAATTTTTTTTTTTTTTTACTATTCAAAGAGAAAAGCAAACTGGGGGGAAGGGGTGGGCAGGGAAGAACGTGCAACAATGAATGAATGGAAATTCAAAGTCTGTAAACTTTCATTAAAATTAATAATAAAAAATACTATAACAATTTTTAAAAAAGAAAAAAGGTAACTTTGTGATCTTCTTGAAAAGGGGCAGAGAAACCCACCACAATCCCCCTCAGGAATGTCATTGTGTGTGGGGTGGAGAAATTAGGCAGGTGTACGGGCAAGAGAAGGATTGGTTACTGTTGAGTAGACTACATATAATTCGTGGGGACTTTATGTGTAAAAGAATGAAACATTGCCTGATTGTATGCCATATTCATGACCTTTAGAACAATGCGAATCCCATGAACTTGTATGTATGTTTTTTTTTTTAATATTTTCTACCGGTTAACTTACAAATTTCACATACACTATCTTTCACATTGAATCTTTCCCTCTCCCCAACCCATCCCTCCCTCTACCCATGAAAATCTGTGACCCTCTGATTAAGCACCACCCCCTTGGATACTTATACTCGTTTTACAGTAATGGTCTTATACAGTATTTGTATTTTTTAATTTATTTTTAAATTTTTAAAAAATTTTATTATTTTTGTGTGAGTGTACTGTCAAATCAGATCTGACTGGTACAGGAGGAGATTGTCCTTCCTTCCCCAGTAGAGCATCTGGTGGATTCGAACCGTGCGCCTCTGGGATTGTAGTTGCAGCTCCTTACCACTAGGCCACCAGAGCTCCCCTACAGTATTTGTCTTTATGAGACTGAGTTCACTTAGCATAGTGCTCTCCAATCCCTCCCATGTTAGATAGTAAATTATGAGAAAAGGAGAACTGAGGCACAGACAGAGACTTAAACAGCAATGTTCATAGCGGCATTATTCACCATCACAAGAACATAGAAACAGCCCAGAGGTGCAACCACAATGGAATGTACTGAGAAATTATGATACATTCATATAATGGAATACAGTGCAGCACTCAGGAGCAACGATTTTATATGTATGTTTGAGTTCACTATTGTAGCTATTGCTTCACTCCATTCCACTGATGGTTCCCTAATTTTTGCTAACTCTCCTTTATCAAAGATGATGTAAAGAAACAAGGTATATTGAGCTAGTTACTCATGACTTGAAAACTACCTGGCCTAGTATGAAAAAATCCCCCAAACTACCTACCCTTTTTTCTGGTAAACTCTGTGTGTGTGTGTGTGTGTGTGTGTTTAATTGAATTTGAATGCCTTTAGATGAAGTGTTTCTGCAATGGCACAGACTTTATTATTCCCTATTGTTACACTTGTTCTGTCTCAAACTTTGGATTATTTACCTTGCTCAAGAAACCATGTGAGTTACTCCTTTTGTGAAGAGACAAACATCAAAGTAAATTGATTAAGTGATCTGAGCTCAGATCACATTTTTAACCCTCTTCTCTGCATTCCCCACTCCAGCTATCCTCTGCTTAATGGCAGGGGTTCTGTTTCTTGTAAAACGAGGCAACATCAATCATGGTGATGACTCCTCTTTCCAGGAGTTTGCATGCAGAGGTGATGGATGTATCTCAGCCCTTAAGGAACTTAGGAAGCTGTGAGGGAGATGAACATGTGGACCACCATTAAGGACACATGTGATAGGTCACAGCAATCATTGGTTTGTGAGGTCATGTGGACTGAGAAGAGTCACTATCTCAAGATTTTAGGGAGAGAAGTGGTCAACTACAAAGTGATTCCCTTTTCCATATCTCTCACTGTTAAACAGTAGAAGAAAAAACAACCCTTTTAAAACAACAAACTGGTAAAGATACCCAGTTAGACATTTTAGATAACCTAATTATCTAGAAAGCCAGAAAAATTTGTGCTATATTTCCAAGGTTCTTTAAAACAAGGCTCTACAGAACAAGAACCTGCTCTGTGTGGGTGGCACAACCTTGTTTGCTACAAGTGAGGAGGTTTTGAAGTATTTCCTGCAAAAGATTAAAGACTTTGATATGGATTACACTGCAACATCAAGACAATACAAATCCTTACATCTGGACCAATAGGTTGAGAGAAGACTGGAGGAATCAACAATTTAATTACTTGAATGCACAAAAAGCACTTAACACCAATCAAGTAATCAGCAGATGTGTTATACTGGGAAAATTTTCTGTCCCCTCTCCAAAATGCTGAAAAGCAATCTTGTTTATGATGATGATGATGATGATGATGATGAGCTGTTGAGTTGAGCATAACTCATAATGACCTCAATAAAGAATAGATCTGAACTCTGTCATATCCTGTGCCAAACTCACAATCTCTGGCACACTCGAGTCCACATTGCTGTGGTCACTGTGTCGCTGTCTGTTCATCGGCAACCTACAGTGACAACCTGATGGGAGTAAGCACGATGGAGATACACCACTCTGGGAGAGGATCAGAGAGTCAATTCAGCTCAATTTTATTGGGACTGCAGTGCACTTATATACAAACATGTAAACAGGAAGACAGAGTAGGGTGGGCTTACAGACATGGGCCATGTGTATTGGTTAGGAGAACCTCAGCCTCGTGGGGACCATTCCCAGCTCAACAGACGCGGCAGCCGTCTTCCCAGGTGGCGAGCTTTCTCAAGTCACAGGGGAACTTTCTCTACCCTATATTAAAGGCTGTTGTGAGGCTTGCACTTATTTGGAGCTCAGGTGATCTGTCCAGGCCAGAGACCCTACCTCCTCCCCAACATCCCACAACACACCTGGTTGAGGACTTCCTCTCCTTTGCCATTCCTCCACCTTTTCAAGCATAATGTTTGTTGTCAGGCACCATCAAATGGACTGGAACTCATAACAACTCGGTAAATAATAGATCTGAACTTTGCCCTGTTTTGCACTATTCTCATCATCTCTGTGCAACGAGGGTGCCCCTTAGAGGCAAGAATGGAGAAGCTTCCTTTTACATAGTTTGTGCCTGTTTTCAGGAGGAGATCGTCCTTGGAAACCCCATCCTGAAAAATGGGCAGGGTCAGAGAAAGAGAGGAAGCCCCTCAACAAGACAGATTGACAGTGATTGTACCAGTGGGCACGAGAATATCAGACACGGTGAGGATGGCAAGGTTCAGATTCATAGGGTCACTATGTATGTAGTTGGCTCAATGGCACCTCATAACTACAGCAACAACAACCAAACAGGGAAGTTTCTAAGTGGAGGAAAAACTTGATGATTTGTAATCACTCATCTGCACTGTGGAAGAAAGGCCTAGTGATCTACTTCTATAAAGATTAGCCATAAGGAAACCATAAGGAGCTGTTCTACTCTGTAAAAAGGTTGGTCTGAATGAGACTTGATTTGATAAAATTGGGTTTGGATTTTCATTTGTTTGGCTGTTTTAATGGAAGAGGAAACCCCACAGCTTTCATATAGCAGAAAAGCATCCATGTGCCAGTGTCTCTGACTCTGGACCCACGGGCCCTCCTGGAGGGATGGTGCAGGCCCATCATGCATCCTGGTCCTTTCCTCATGTATTCTTGTTCCATTCTCGGTGCATTACTTCCTTCTTTGGGATCCACAGTCTTAGGTGCTTGCAACTGTTTTTCTATGGGGCTGCACTCTTTTATATTTTATAAAATCAATATAACTAGAGTATGGGGTGGATGCAAAATTTTCATGTGTTGCATTGTACTCTGTGAGGCACACTTGAGTGGGAGGCCTGAGGATCATGTTGGGAATTGAGGACAGGGCCAGACCTGTGTTTACAGCTATCTGTAGGTCACTGTATTTTTGTCTGCTCAGGTTACAGGTACTCTTCTGGAAGAGACAACTCAGAAGTGGGCTCAGTACAAAGAGAAGTGTCTAAAAGATTTACTCCAGGAGCCTCCTGGTAAGCATGCGTATTAGTTCTCTCCGTCAAATCACAGACTGCCCCCAAACTTAGCAGCTTGCCACAACAATAACTATTTATTGTCTCTCACGGTTTCTGTGGGTTGGGAATTCAGACAAGACACATGGGCATCCTCATTGAGACAGTACCTTATTGATGCTCACATGCTGGCTGGTTGACCTAGCTGTCAGGTGAGAGTCTAGCTGGGACTGTTGCCTGGAAAGTCTCCACGTGGACTCCGCACACGTTTTTCTCACAGCGTGGTGGGGTCCCAAGAGCAAGCATCACTAGAGGACATGTTGTCTTCAATGGCCAACTGTTAGCTGCATGATGCCATCTCTGAGATGTTCAGTGACTAAAAATGTTAGAAAGGTCTACCCAAGTTGAAAGGGAGGGACCATAGGCCTTCACTTTTTATTCTAAAATAGAACATGTAAGATGTGATGTATATTGATGTCATCATCTTGATCAAAAACAAAAACACAGCAACAAGAATCTGCCATGGCGCACACACATGATGTGAAGAGCTGCTGTGAATTAATTTGGGATTCTTTTGAAGGGTACAGGAACTCCAGTGGTGTTGTCCATCATGTGTTGCAATGTGAACAAAAGGCGTCGCAACTTTGGCAGTTTGAATACAACAGTGGCTCTGAGGGCGAAAAATGGGCATTCTGCTCTGGAGGAAATCATGCAGTGAATGAATTATTATTATTTTTTTAAAAAGCAAACTTGGGTGGGGGTAAGGAGGAAAATGTGCAGCAAATAATGAATGGAAATCCAAATTTTCTGTAAACTTTGGTTATAATCACAATAAAAAATGAAATATAAATATAGATATATAGATATAGATGATATATAGATATAGATGTAGATGTAGATATAGATGGAAATGGATATTGTGAATATGAATACGAATATGAATACAAATACAAATACAAATATAAACATAAACATAAATATAAATATAAATATAAATATAAATATAAATATAAATATAAATATAAATATAAATATAAATATAAAAGACTAAGCGCTCCAGCAGCCAGGAAATTAAAAGGCACATTGCCATGGGAAAGCCTGCTGTTAGGGACCTCTCCAGAGTACTGAAGAGCAATGGTGTCTCTCTGGAGACTAAGGTGCGTCTGATACAGGCCATGGTCTTCGCAATCACTTGTTATGCATCAGAGAGTTGGACAATAACCAAGGAGGATAGAAGGAGAATTGATGCCTTTGAGCTGTGGTGCTGGAGAAGAGTATTGAGAATACCATGGACTGCTAGGAAAACAAACAGATTTGTCCTGGAAAGGGTTAAACCGGGTGGCTCCTTGGAGGCAAGGATTCTGAGGCTCCGTCTAACATACTTTGGACATGTTGTGAGGAGAGACCGGTCCTTGGAGAGGGACATCATGCTTGGGAGGGTGGAGGGACAGCGCAGGAGAGGAAGGCCCTCTATGAGGTGGATTGATTCAGTGACTGGGATAATTGGGATGGGAGTGTCGGAGACAGTGCGATTGACACAGGACAGAGCGGAGTATAGGGCTGTTATACATAGGGTCGCTATGAGTCGCAAGCGACTCGACGGCACATAACAACAACAACAACAACAACAACAACAAGAGCTCCAGAAACCTGTTGAAGGATTGCTATGACCAGAACCAAAGTGAAGACAATGAGGGTTTTGTTCTTGTTGAAAGGGAAGGAGACGTGGAAGTGCAGTGGTCAAGCTGGCCAGCATGTTAGTCTCTGTAAAGTTTCATTAAAATTAATAATAATAATAATAATAAGACAACAGCCTCCCACTTTGGAAGTACTAGTTTTTGAGGTTAGAGCTAGGCAGGTTCTTTTCATCTGGAGCCATCCCATTGGCAGCTCAGCCAGCACCATCACACCCGTGATGTTTTCACACCTGACAGCCAGACTTTTAAAGTGTCTCAAGTCAGCTCATAACCTACCAGTTCTGTGTTTGCAGGGTTTGGATGCCAATTATTTGGCTGTTCACTCCAAATAGCCCCTGAGTTCTACCCTAATAGGGAGCAGATGGTGGAATGAGGCTTGCTCTAGGGGTCAAAGATTGACAAATATGAACGAATGTTTGAGACATAGCCTGAGCGAAGTCCTTCATTTGATTTTTGAGAGCCTGTAAGGCTTGGTTTTAT
The DNA here is from genome assembly GCF_000299155.1 of Elephantulus edwardii. Classification (NCBI taxonomy): domain Eukaryota; kingdom Metazoa; phylum Chordata; class Mammalia; order Macroscelidea; family Macroscelididae; genus Elephantulus; species Elephantulus edwardii. The sequence goes on from NW_006399983.1 coordinate 1,138,944, forward strand.
GTTTGTCATTCCCTAGTGTCAAGTTCTAGCTATAATACACCCACTGAGCTTGACATATTATTTGAATATTTCCTAATGGACATTGTTGTTGTTGTTTTGTGTCTTTGAGTCAACCATGACTCATAGCGACCCTGTGTACAATAGCTCTGAGCCCAGCCCTATCCTACGCCAATCTTTCTGAGTCTGACAACACCTAATCCCATTGCCCCAGTTAATCCATCTCATCCAGGGTTTTCCTTTCCTGACCTCTACCCATCTAAGCATGATATCTTTCTCCAAGGACTTGTCTCTCCTGGCCACATGCCCAAAGTATGTGAGATGGAGCTTCAGAGTCCGAGCCTTCAAGGAGAAACTTGGTTTTAACCTCTCCAAGACAGACCTATTTGTTTTCTTGGTGGTCCATGGTATGTTCAAGACTCTTCCCTAGCATTACAACGTAAAGGCATTGATTCTTCTGTCATCCTAGGTCATTAGTGGACATTAGATTACCCTATTTTTATGAAAATAACACATGCTTACTATTTGTTTGCCAACTACCCTTTCCCTTTTGGAGATATTTTTGCAAATGTAAAATGCTAATTTTAAATATATATGTAAAAAACCCCTAAGTATAGCAGTTATTGGAGGCAGGGAGCAGTTGACAAACAAATGTAGAAGGCATGCATGATTCAGGTAATTCTAATATTCTTCAAATGAAGAAATGTGACTATAAATTTCTTGTTTTGGATATATGTGTCTATAATCCTTCACAATTCCACAGGTTGTCTCAGGTCCACCAGTTGTGTATGTTTCACAGAGTGAAGCCTCTCTGGGATCTCGTTGGTGAAAATTTAGTAACTATTTAGTTTCCTGTGGAACAGAAGGCCACTGGCTGAACCTTCAAGTGTTCTCCTGAACCCAAGTTTCTGTGAGAGTTCAGGCCATATAAAATAAACTGAAGTCAGTGTGACGTACCCATTGACATAATTGACTGGACCACAGCCAGAGGTCACAGAGCAGACAGAGCCTCAAGATTTGGGGTTGTGTTAAGCATTCTTGTTCTGCCTCCTTTTACTTTCTCATCCCTGACCCATCTGGTCTCTCTCTGCACAGGTCCCATCAGCTCCCAATGCTGGGGAGGTGGGCTCTGGGCCCTTGGTAGCTTTTTCCTGCTTCCATGAGTCTTATGCTCAAGCACTGCTCCTCACTTGGACCCCTTTTCTCTCTGCAGAGGAGTCCTTTAGGTGGTGCAAGAGGTTAATGTGTTGGGAGCTCTGGTGGCTTAGTGGTAAGGAGTTGTGCTGCCGACCCAAAGGTACTTGGTTTGAAGCCACCAGCTGCTCTGTGGGAGAAAGATGGACAATCAATTCCTGTGCTAATTACTGCATCTGAAATCCCAACAGAGGGTCAGCGATTAGTTGATTCGGACATGATGGTACATAACAACTAGTTTAAAGATTGGTGGTTTGAACCTACTCAGAAGACAAAGCCTTGGATGTCTGCTTCCAGAATATCACAACTACTGAAAATCAGTGGAGAACAGTTCAGCTCTGCACACAAGGGGCTGAAACAAGTTGTAGACAATTCCATGGCAACTGGTTGGTTTGCTTGATTGCTTGTTTTTTCTCTCTTTCCTCTTGCAGGTTTGTTTTGTCATGGGACATTTGATAGGTATGCATGCTGGCCTCATTCTTCTCCAGGAAATGTCTCTGTTCCCTGTCCTTCATATTTACCTTGGTGGCGTGAAGGTAAGAAGAACATATTTTACCATTTTCCAGAAGTTCCTTTTCTGGTCCCTCCTGGTAAACCAACCAGGGTTCTGCTTCTCCTTGCAAAACGTTTTCTTCTACACTTTCAGTAATATATCTTCCTTCTTTCCTCTGCCTCTCTTGTCTTCTGAGAATCTATTATTGTGTGCTCCGTTTATACATAAGCTCTTTGATTTTAAGACAGAGTCCAGTTTCTACTACTGTGGACTTTGGCTGCAAGAATTCATCACTGGATTGGAGAGGAAAAGCAGGTGGAGAAGAAAGGTTGGAATGCTTATGACCATGCAAATTTTATTTGTAACATGAGCAAAATAGATTTGAAATGACTCTTTATTTTCATTTTATAGATTTTTTTAATTTAGAAAATGTAGTGGTATTGTCAAACTGCAAGGAAAGGGGAACCATAGGATTTAGAGGAACTCGAAGACACAGGAACATAAGAGTAGGGGAACTAAAGGGGAAAGGACCTGTGTGTAGAGGGAATTGGGGAAGTAGACCACCAGGGCTTTGACAGGTGGTATGGCAAGGATTCCCCTGGGTCCTATGTGCCCACAGATTCATGCACGATGTGGTCTGGACCCACTGCACACACGTGGTCACCTACCTGCCTTCAGTGCAAGCAAAGAGGATGCCCAGCCCGACCCTCCCCACCTGTCAAGGCTTAACACTACCCTTAAATAGAAAGCTTAACACATTTGGCTGCTAACTGAAAGGTGGAGATTAAAGTCCACTCAGAGCACCTTGGAAGGAAGACATGATGGTCTGCTTCTGAAAGATCAACCATTGAAAATCCTATGAGCAGTTCCACTCTCTCACACATGAAGTAACACTGAGTAGGAATCAATTTGGGGAGCTCTGGTGGCCTAGTGGCAAGAAGCTGCACTGCAATCCCAGAGGAACACGGTTCGAGTCCACCAGATACTCTGCCGGAGAAGGAGGCGCAATATCCTCCTGTACCAGTCAGATCTGATTTGACGGTACATGCACATAAAATAAAAAAATAAAAAAAAATTTAAAAAATTAAAAGGAATCAATTTGATGGCAGCTGGATTTTTATAAGCATAGGAAAGCAGTACTGTTGAATTTGTGTTTGTCAACCTCATTGCACTTGGATTGAGAATTTCAGGGCCAAGAGGATGGAGGTGAGATCCTAGACCTTCTATTTTTACTCTCGGTATTTTAATTTTGATTAGGGGAAATTAGACATAATAAAACATTTGTTATCTTAATATTTTAAAGTGCCATTAGCTACATTCTCCATGTTATGAAAAATCATCACCATTGTGCTCAGATGTTTTTCATCCAGTGGTGGTCTGGTGGTGGAATCTGCCTTTCATGTGGGGGTCTCATGTTCAATTTCCAGCTAATGTTCATCACAGCCATCTGCACAGCCATTACTCATCAGTCAGTGGAGGCTTGTGCATCGCTACGATGTTGAATAGGTTTCAGCAGAGCTTCTGAATTAAGGTGGGGTAGGAATAAAGGTTTGGCACTCTCTGTAAATAAGCCAGTAAATTACAGCGGTCTTATTCTGTTATATACGGGATTGGTATGAATTGGAGGCTGACTTAATGGCAGCTAACATTTTGCATTAGTTGTTGTTGTTAAATGCTGTTGAGTTGCAGGCGACTCACAGTGACCCATAGCGACCCTATGAATGAAAGTCCTGGACACCTCCTGTATAACTTTTGTCCTTTCTCCTGGTTCATAGGGTTTCCAGAGGCAAGCTATTGTGGAAGTGGATGCCACTCCTGCTTCCAAACTAGTTTTTAATTGGGGAACTTCACCAAACACTGTCCACCATGAGTAACCGTTCTCGCATATGACTCATCAGTGTCACTGTGTCCGGCTTCACAGTGACCACGAGTTACCTCTAATATTTGTCTGTAGAGGTTCCCTCCTCACCCAAAGTTCAAGCCTCTCTAAAGGCTCACATCCACCAGTGGCTCCAAGGAAGAGCAATGAACATTCTCTTCTTGTGCAATTTACAGCCTTGAAGGGTCACCCATAAGTTGATTCTGACTCAATGGTAGTGAGTTGTAGGTTTGATTTATTTGTTTGTTTGTGGTTCCCCCCCCAAATTTCACTCAGCATGATTTTAGGGTTCATGAATGTTATGTAGTTTGTATCATGACTTAATTTCTCATTTTTTTGGCTAAATAATACTTAAATGTATGGCTACACCATGTTTTGTTTGTACACTGATAGACAAGATATTTTGACCTCTTGGTTATTTTTGCACCTTATGTATTGTGCACAGTGAACACTGATGTACATGTGTCTGTTTGAGTTCCTGCTTGTACCCAGAAACGCTTGGCAAGTTCTGTAGCCCTTTGAACTGTAGTTTCCTCATTTCTAATGAGAAGAGAATAATAGCTAGCACTTAAGATTATTTTAAACGTTCTTTTCTGGTGCCAATTTCAACTAATGAATGCAACATTGAGAGCACTGACTGGTCTACTCCAGGAAATTTGGAGGATAGCTGCCTGGCCGGCTGACTGGAATAAATCCATATTTGTTCCCATTCCAAGTAAATTTTATTTAACAGAATGTAGAAATTACACTAGGCCACCAGAGCTCCCTGTCAAACGCTATCATATGCAAATAAAGTTTTACTGAAGAAAATTTAAAAATGCTTGTTGCAGTACGTCAACAGAAAAATTCAAACTTGATTCAGAAGAAGACCTGAAATAAGAATGCTGCGGTTGTCAGATGGATCTTAGTTTAAAATAGAGAGCATCATAAAGGTGCTTACAAATGAATTGTTGACTATGGGTAGGCATTCAATGGTGTAGCATAGACAATTCTGCTCAACATTAAAAAGAATGAGAATTCCATAGTACTTAATTGTCTCATGTGGAATCTTTTTATAGAAAAGAAAGTAGTCACTGAGATACAGAAGTAGATAATACTCTATCATTTAATATCAGAAAATGTGTGTGCCAGGGTTGTTTCTTTTCATTCTGCATATTCAGCTGGTGTGCTGAGCAAATAATGAGAAACTGGACTGGATGAAAAAGAATGCAACATCAAGATTGAAGGAAACCTCAATAATCTGCAATATGTAGATGACATAGCCTTGCTTGCGAAGCAAAAAAAAAGCTTTCTGATCAAAGTAAAAGACTACATCCCTCAGTATGAGTCAACAAAACCTTACAGTTTCACTGATCAACAATGTAAGTGGGTGACACAATGTTTTCTCTGTAATAAATGGGGAATAGCTTGAAGCATTCAAGGATTTTGTTATACTTGGATCTAGAGTTAAATGGAGTCATCGTGGAAGCAGCAGTCAAGAAATCAAATGCTGTTTTACACTGAGCAATTCTGGTGAAGAGATTTGTTGAGTAAAAAAGTAAAGATTGGGGAAAAGCAAAGATGATTCTTTGAGTATCAAGATGTACCTGACTATGCTAAGAAATTTGGAAGAAAGTTACTGTTTAGTAGCTAACTGTTGCATCCCCCAGTGTAAAAACAGTGTATCAGACAGAAGAGTGGCAGGGCTTGACTTAGACTAAAAGCTACCTGGCCAACTAACTGGAAGACATTCATATTTGTTCCCATTTCCGAAAAGATGAACCAGCAGAATGTGAAAGTTATTTGACAACATCATTAATATCACATGTAAGCAAAATATTGCTTGGAGATCATCCAAAAATGGCTAGAACAACACCTAGATAGAGAACTACTAAAAGTTCAAGCTGAGTTTAGAAGAGGCCATGGCATCAGGGATGGATCCTAGCTGAAAGCAGAGAACCAAAAGAATGCCTAGAGTGTGTGGATCAGAACAAACTATCGTTAACATCAAGAAGAATGTAAATTACAGAGCACTTAATCATATTCATGCAGAGCCTATACATAGACCAAAAAGCTGTTTATTGAGCAGAGCAAGGAACACTGTATAGTTTAAGAAAGAACTATTCAAACTATATGCTGAGAAAATCACTTGAGAAGCTGCACTTTATGATGAGGACTACGGGATTAGGACTGGAGGAAAACTCATCAATAACCTGCATTATACAGATGGCTTTCTTGTTTGCAGAAAGTGAGGAAGACTTGAAGTGCTTGCTGCTGAAGATCAAAGACTACAGCCTTCCTTTGATATGGTTTACATATCAACATCAAGAAAACAAAAATCTTCACCCCTGGGCCAGTAGGCAACATCATAATAGATGGAAAAAAGATTGAAATTGTTAGTGATTTCATCTTACTTGGATCCATAATCAATATCCTCAGTACCAGCAGTCAGGAACTTAGGAGACATATTGCATTGGGAAAGTCTGCTGTCAGGGATCTATCCAAAGTACTGAAGAGCAATGATACCAGTTTAAATACTAAGGTGTGTCTGATTCAGACTATGGTCTTTATAGTCATTTGCTTTGCATCTGAGAGCTGGACAGTGAATAAAAATGACAGAAAAAGAACCAATGCCTTTATGCTGTGCTGTTGGAGAAGAGTCTTGAATATCCCATGGACTGTCAAAAGAACAGATACGTTTTAGAGAAAGTGCAGCTGGAATGCTCATTAGAGGCAAGGATGGCAAAGCTTAATTTCCTATGTTTTCAGCAAATGACTTTTTCTTCTAAATGTTGTGTGACACTGAATTGAAACTGACCCATAGCAGACCTTCAAGGGAGAGGCTATTCTTTGAAGGACATCATGCTTGGAAAGGTGGAAGGTTAGCAAAAGAGAGAAGACCCTCAATAATATGGATTGGCACAGTGACTGCAACAGTGGGCTCAAGTATGTCAGGGATGATAAGGATGGCACAGGATAGGACAGATTTCAGATCTCCTGTCCATAGAGTCACTATGATTCATATTTGACTCAACAGCACCTAACAACAACAAAAACTTCACAAGGGGAAGAAGCCACATCTGTAGTACAATACTAATTCCTATATGGTCAGATATGCTTCCACGCTACACATTTCAATAAATTCCTACAGTTCTAACACCAACCATTCCTTTCATAGCACTCATGACTTTACCACCAGGCTCAATGATTCATTGCAATGACCACACAGAACTCAAATAAACAAGATTTAAACATAAGTTTTATTAGGGAAGCTACAGTGAACACTGGCAGCCTACTGCTAAGAATCTTTAATCCTAAAGACATGAGGTTTTGAATCAGCTAGTTGCTCTGTGGGAGAAGAATGAGCAGTCTCTTTCCATATGATACTGCCTCTGAAAACCTACTGGAGGACCCACTACGGAATGGTTCCAGCTCAATGGTACACAACAACAACAGCAGCAGCAAAATTATGGGTTACACTTCAGAAACAAGAACTCTCAGGATGTAGTTATTCAATCAGGACAGTCTCTTCTCAGCCTTGCTTGTAGGCAAGCCTCTCTCTCCTCCTTGACCTCATGATCTTGGCCTCTGCCCTGTTCAAGCAATTGTTATGAAGCTCTTTTAGCTGCCAATTATGCATCACCCCTACTCTGCCAGAATGCCTAGGCCTGGAAACACTCAACACTCACTGTGTCTGTGGGTCAGCAGACCTAGTTTCCTGGACAATTGCTCAAAGGCACCCACTTCCCCAACATTCAGCTCTCTCTCCCCATTGACCGGGAAGCCATGGAAATGCCTCAGTCTAATTGCTGATTCTCCACCGTTACTGCTGTTGCCACCAGCACCACAGCTGCCACCTCTGCTGCTGCGCTGTCTCATGGTCTTGCTCTAACTCTCTAAGGTCACAAGTCACCTCTGCTCCATGCAGAGATCTCAGGTTCAAAGTACACAGTACACCCCCTGGGTCTTTCTGATCATAGTGAGATTCTCTTTTCTGCCTTTTCCGCTCCTTCTTCCTTAATTGGCTGCTACCATTTAATTAATTAATCTTTTAAAAATACTGGCTTATTTACAAAGTTCTTATATGTTGGTTTTCACACCGGGCCTTTCCCATTTCCTTCACCCCCTCCCTCCACACTGCACATTTCTTTTCTGCCTTTTGCCTGCTCAATTTAAACCTTGTGGAATGCAAAACTGACCAATCCTTCAGGCAGTGTTCTACACATGTTATTCGCATCGTCTCACCCCAAAGGCATAATTTGCTGTATTTATGTTACTAGCAAACTGTCTAAACCTTTTAGTGAACCAAATACCTAACATTTGAATTGTCCTGCTCAGCTATGGTGACAGTAATAAACCTAATGACTAGAAAACCATATTGAATAATCCATTGTAGTATACTGTGAAAGACTGATAAATAAGCCTGGAGACTGATTGTGAAATAAATTTTATATTATGCTAAAGGTTTTAAGTTTTCCCTGAAGAGAAAAAAAATGTGGAATCATTGAAAGGGTGATGACATGGGAAGGACATAATGGACTTGTAGTTAGGGGTGAGGATGCTGATGGCTTGTCCTTATTAGACTAGAGTGATTAGGGGAATTGGGGAAGTGAGTTTGGAAGCGACCACAGTGGTCCATACAAAAGATGGCAAGGGACTGGATTCAGCAAGGGATTGGAGAGAAAAAGAAAGATTAAAGAACAGTACTACTGGTGATTGGTAGGCCATGGCTAATTGTAAAATGCAGTGTAAATCCTGATACAGAGAGGAGTGGAAAATGGAGGAGAGAAAACAAGCTCCTCTTCCTGTATTTCCTTTCTCAGTACTGGCCTCACATTCTTCCTGGTCCCATTCAAACTCTCCCCTCATCCCTCAGTCCGCTGGCTTTGCCTCTCCTCTGTCCTTACCTCAGCTGCCATGGTGTGGCCTCACCATCACCCTCGGTCTCCTTATTGTCTCAGTCACTGTCTGGCTGCTTCCAACAGGTCCTATAATCCAACCCACTCATCTACCCTCCACAAAGCTTTGTAAAATACACATTGGTTTATGCAGGAATCTTGTCATCAATACTTTTAAATGGATCCACAAGATGTCTCTAGCACTAGCTCTCTTTCACCTTCCACTTTTCCTTCCTTCCTTCCTTCCAGTTGCATGAACGCTTCCCAGATTCCTGTATCTTCCCAGCTATTACCACTCAATGCCTTTGCTCATATGTTTCCCTCACAGGTTTTACTCACCTCTTTTTGCCTAAAACCTGAACTTGAATTATTATTTGAGATCATTCCTTCCTCTGAAAAATGTTATTTACTTTCACTCCACAAATGCAATAGGTCCTTGCCTTTCTTAGATCTCTTATATACGTGTGCAGTCTTCTGTCTTAGCATTTATAACACTTTTATTTGCAGTCTCTACCCACTGCTAGACTTTGAGCTATGTCTTACTGGTCTTTGCATTCCTAGTGTGGAACATTTCTGCTGCCAAAGAGAACAAAATGCCACACAAATACCAAGTGGCATTTGTATCATTCACTCATCAGCAAATATTTATGGAATAGCTACTGTGTGCCAGGGATTGTTTTGAGTACTGGGTATATATTAGGGATCAAGACAGAATAAAATTATTTCTTCCTCATGGAGCTCACATTCTGGCAAGAGAGAGAAATGATCTATATACATCATAAATAAGTACAGAATATGTTTGGGATGTATTTTTGGAAACAAATAGAGTGGGAAGTGGGAAGGGATAGAAATATTGAAGTGGGAAAGGGAGATTCCATTGTGAATTGGTGGTCAGAGTAGTCCTCATTGAAAAGGTGATATTTTGATAAATGCTTGAAAGAGCTAATATTTTGACATTTTAAGGAACCAATATTTTGATGAATGCTTGAAGGAGTCAATAAGGAAGTGTGTTCAGGAGAGAAGGGCAACAAGAGCTTAGGCCCTTTGTGGAGAGCATGCTCAGTTTGTTTCATGAGAAGTAAGGAAGTCAGTGTAGCTGGCGAGACATGACAAAGGGGAAAGAGAAGAAATGGAAGTCTGAGTGAGAGAACCTTGGGGCCAGATCTTACAGCATCTTTTAAAAGACCATCTTAGGACTTGAACTTGTTCTCAGGGGCACTTGGAAGATTTTGAGCAGTGGCATGACATGAATGGCTGAAATTTTGCTTGGGTCTTCTCACTGCTGAGTTAAGCATAGCCTGTCAGGGGGAGGAGTGTTGGAGGTGTCAGCAGTAATCCAGGTGAGTAATCCATGAGTATGGTTCCAATTAGGGCGACAGCAGGAGGAGTGGTCAGATTCTGGATTTACATGAAGGTAGCAGTGATGGATTGGCCAATGGACCAGATGAAGGATATGGGAGACAGAAAACAAAGATAAGTCTTGAGTTTAGACCAGGGGAACCGAAAGGATGAATTTATGGTTATTAAGGTAGAAAAGCAATGGCTACCCCATGGACTGCCAAAAGAACAAGCGAGGTGCAACCAGGGTGCTCCATCACAGCAAAGATAGTGAAACTTGGTCTCATACATTTGGGGCCTGTTGTCAGGAGGGGCCAGTGCTGGGAAAAAGACATCATGCTGGGAAAAATAGAGGGCCAGAGAAAGAGAGGAAGACACTCAACAAGGTGGACTGACATAGTGATTGTACCGAAAGGCTCAAGCATATCAGAGACAGTTAAGATGGTGCAGAACAGGGAAAGGTTCCAGCCTGTTGCTCATAGAGTCACGGTGAGATGTGGTTGACTTGACAGTATATAACAACAAGAATGTAATGGCAAGGTGGAAAGCATGTGGATGGAGCAAGTTTTGAGGAGAGAAGACGTGTTTGGCTTTGAAGAATTATGTGTAATGTCGATTTAGAAACACCACCAAGGAAGGTAGGTGGGCCAGTGAGTGGAAGAGTGCTATGCTTACCTACCTACTAAGTTCATTAATTACACTACAGCAAATCATGTAATTGGTGTTGCTGAATTGTAACCTGCTGCCTTTGAGTCAGTTTCAGCTCATAGGAACCCTCTGTTGGGTTTTCAAGAGTACAAACCTTTTCTGGAATGAGCCATCTTTCTTCCTCCTAATGGTTGGTGAATACAAACTGTGTTTGTCCTGTTCTTTTTTTTCCCCCAGTTTTTTTTTTTATTTTATGTACAGTTACAATTAAAATTATAGCTGATTGGCATTTTGTACTCTGGCGTTAACACAATTTTTTAATTGTGATTATATATATA
>NW_006399983.1:1150017-1153307 GCF_000299155.1 Elephantulus edwardii
AAAAAAAAAAAATCAATATATTACTTTTATCGGCCTGCTGTGGTCACAGCTGAGACTGGAAAGTTTCACCCATATTTGAGTCTCATTGACAAGTTCAGCCCCTGGTCCTACAGATAGGATACCCTTTGGGGAACACTTCTGGAATAAACAGGCTCAAGCCACAGATCAGTCAGAGTGGGAGGAGCCTTTACCCATCATTAATCACTCAATCCTCCCCACCACCATGGAGTGTTCTGCCATTATAATCCCCGGTTATCAATGGAGAAATCAGACCGCTCAGAGATCAGACCCAAGGCCACCAAGCTAGTAGGTGGCTGAGGAGGTTTTAACTCTGGCCTTCTGCCCATGCCCACCATCTCCATTGCTGTGCCTTGTGAGTGTCAGAGAGAGGTGCCCCTCTGACGAAGCATCTGATGGGGCTGGGGGCAAGTCTTGCCATTGGATAGTACCTGAGGCTTCAGGACTGTGCCTACTTCATACACATCATATGGACATGGCAGACATTGTCAGATGCTAGCGTGTAATGAAATTTAGAGGCCTCTGTGTTTTCCTCTCCATCCTAAGTAAACAGCAGGAATACTGATGAACCCCCACAAGGGAAGTGAAAACCCTTTATCCCTGGGATTTTCCACAGCTTTGCGGTGAGCGCGGAGGCCTGTGAGTGAGCTCGGCTGGGCTGTGTATTCTGACCTTTCCTCTAATGCTCTGTTTACTTTCAGAGAGCTCGGGAAGGGTCCACAGACGCTGCTTGGCTCAGGGCATTTGGCAGACGCAGGAGAACTCCACAAATGTTTGGCAGGATGAGTCGGAATGTGCCGAGGATTCCAGCTTCAAGAATACTGTGAGTCTCCTCTGCCTGGTGAAAAGGCTCTGAGGCCCTGGTCATGTAGCACCCCGGTCACGTAGCGCCCTGGGTCTCTGAGGGACCAGCCAGCTTTGGGGACTCACAGAGAGGCTTCCCTCAGCTTGTCTGTCCCAGACTCGTCTGGAGGAGGTCCAGCACCACACAGAACAATACCCTTCATATCAGACTTCGATTTCCTCTATTACACCAAAAGAAAACCAAGAGGTTAGCTTTGAAGTCAGCTGTGACTGATGGCAACCTCACGCTGCAGAGCAGAACTGAGCTCCTCAGGATCCTCAAAGCCTTGACCTTTCAGTAGTCGCTTTCCAGGCCTTTCTTTCGCAGTGTCTTTGAACAGCCAACTGTTTGTTTAGCAGCCAGACACTGACTCATGGGTACCCCCAGGATCTTTCTGGGGCAAAATGTGAACTCCTAAGGGAAGCCAGTCTTTAAGCATTGGGTCTAGTGTTTGTGTTTGGCCCTCTGCTTGAATGTTCTACTCCCAGCTCCCGTGTGGTTGTTGTTATTGTTATTTGCCATCAAATTGCCTGCAAATCATAGTGACCCTGTATACAACAGCTCTGAAGCCTGCCCTGTCCTGAGCCAATCTCACTGTCTCTGACACACCTACCCATAGTACCCCTGTTTCTGTATCAATCCATCTCAAGAGGGGTCTTCCTCTCCTGCACTGTCCGTCCACCCTTTGAGCATGATGTCCTTCTCCAAGGGTCAGTCTCTCTTGGCCATGTGCCCAAAGTATGTGAGACAGAGCTTCAAAAACTCCTAGCCTCCAAAGAGAGACTCACCAAGACAGACATATTTGTTTTCTTGGGGCTCCATGGGATGTTCAAGACTCTTCTCTAGCATCATAACTCCCTTATAAACTTAAAAAAAACAGCAACAAACATCCTCAAAATTTAAACTGAGTGATGTCAATTAGGAACCAACTCAAAGCTGACCCTCCATTGAGTTTCTGAGATTGTAAATTGAATAGGATGAAGCTGTCCATCTTTCTCCTGCAAAGCCACTGGTGGATTTGAACCAGCAGAGAGAGCACAACCTTTGTGGGTTAACAGCATGACTCCCTGTGGACCAGACCACCAGAGCTCGTCTATGGCTGTCTCTTTTTCAACATTCAAGTTTCAGCTCAAATGTTATCTCAGAGGGGCCTTCCTCTTGTCATTTTCTACCACGCCATGGTGATTTATCTGTGTCCTCTGTAGCATGTGTTTTGGGAGGCATCCATGGATCTTCCAGGTAGGAGATTACTTTAAAAGTGTTAAAAAGCAAAGATGTCACTCTTGAGGACTAAGGTATACCTGATCCAAGATGTGCTGTTCTCAGTCGCCTTATATGAATACAAAAGGCTGGATAAGGAATTGAGAAGGCCAAAGAATTGATGCTTTTGGATTAAAGTGTCCTCAAAGAATGTTAAATATACTGCAATCTACTAAAGGAATAAACAACTTTGTCTTGAGAGAAGTGCAGCCAGAGTTCTCCTCAGATGTAAGGACGGCGAGACTCCATCTCACTGCCTTTGGGAATGTTGTCAGGAGAGAGCCCAGTCCCTGGAGAAGGACATCACGCTTGGAAAAGTCGGGGTTCAGTGAAGGAGAAGACCATCAATAAGATGGATTGACACAGTGTCTGCAAAAGGGGGCTTAAGCATAGCGATTCTGAGGATGGCACAGGCGGAACAGTGTTCTTTTGTGCCTGGGGTCACTGTGAATGGACACTGAGTCGATGGCACTTCACAGTGACAGCAGGGGGAGACCTGGGCTTGGCCCCTGGCCAGTGTCTCTCATGGTCATATCCTGTCCACCTACCATTGGAGGTTTGCATGTTGCTGTGATGCTGAACTACTTTCAGTGGAGCTTCCAAATGAAGATGAACTAGGAAGAAAGGCCTGGTGATCAACTTCTAAGTATCAAGTCAATAAAACTGTGATGAATCATAGAGGTCTGGGCAGCATCTGGTCCTAGGGATGTGCAGGACCAGTTAGTATTCTGTCATGTTGTGTGTGAGGTCATCATGTGTTTGGAGGCGACTTAGTGCCAGCTAACAACGAGTGTGTCACCTCCTGAGATTCTCATGCGTTGCCTTGTTTGTATCTCTCCCTCTCACCAGATGGTAGGTTCCATGGTAGCAGAGGTCTTGTGTGTCTTGTGTGAAATAGTAAAATACCCTAGGGCCAGATAGCCTCCCAACATGATATCAGCTCCTTACGTGCAACCTCGAGTAAGTTACTTCACTCTCTGCACCTCTATTTCCTCATCTACTTAGTGGGCACTGTATTTATGGCATATATATTAATAAACATTAACTTTTAGAAGAAAACCATCACAGAGTTAATATGCCCCAAACAGGAATTTCATTCTTTTACCAGGGTCTGGTATAGCTGCTCAGTACATGTTTGTAGGGCATACAAACTATCCATAGTGCAGAG
>NW_006399983.1:1153447-1156265 GCF_000299155.1 Elephantulus edwardii
TCTCTCTCTCTCTCTCTCTCTCTCTCTCCTTCCTAGGATCTTGTTCCGTGCATGGCTCTTCTCCATTTCTCATTGGACTCTTATTCTTCTCTTTAAAGACATTCTATCTGTCCAGATCCTATCCACATTGCTTTAAAGTACAGAGCAGGCGATGGCAGGTGATGGCATGGAACAGAGGAGACAAATCAGTCAGATGTTTAGGGTGGATTCTTGGTTTCTTTCATTCAAATAGGTCACAGACATTAATGAAGCACCTCTTAGGTACTTGATTTTTGCACCAGGCCCTGGAGATGACCAGTGAACAAGACACAGACACTGCCCTCTAGGACTTGGAGGCTCTTGGGGATAGAGGTGAAGGAAGAGCCAAGTGGGTGGTGGAAGTACAAGATTCCTGGGGACACAGGTGATGGGGAACTGACCTAGGTTGGGGGTCAGGGCAGACTTCTAAAGGAAGCAGTTCCCAGCTGAGCTGTGAGGAGTGAGGGATTCATCACAGGAGGGTTGAGAGCAAGAACATCCGTGACAGGAGACCCGAGGAGCACACATTGCAGGGTCACTTTAAGAGCTGTATGGTGGGTGGAGATGTAAGGACATGCTCAAACATCTTTCATGTTTTGTTAAATTTTTTCTTTCATTTTCTTTTGTTGTTGTTGTTGTTGTTGTGTGCTGTTACCCCAAACTGACCCATAGCTAACTCTCTGGTGGGTTTTCAGAGGCAGTAAATTGCATGAGCAGAGACTGCCCATCCTTCTCCTGTGGAGCAGCTGGTGGATTTGAACTGCATGCCAATTTGAACTGTTGTGCAGCTTCTTACCACCAGGCTGCAATAGCTCCCTCATTTTCTTAGAGTCTTTTAAATATTTTTACTATTGAACACTAAGAGGGTGTTTTTTTATTATTATTAATTTCTATGAACATTTACAGAGATTTTGGAATTCCATTCATTCATTGTTGCACAATTTCCTACCCACCCCAACCCTCCACCCCCCACCCCAAGTATACTCCACTCTGCAACCCTCATTCCGGACTCTTATGATAATCATAATGCCCTAAAATATATTACTTTTAAACTATTCTCTACCTCATCAGCTTCAATGCAGTAAACATAATTTATCCAGTTTTTCTTAGTCGTGCTAAGAATGTTTTAATAACATTTTGAGGACAAAGGAAGGCAAACTTCTCAGTTCTGTGTGACTGAGGCCATGTAACTTCTCTGAGCATCCATAAAAGGGAGTTGCTAATCCAACTTTGCCTTGGTGATTTGCTCCCTGGCAATTTTCAACAAAGACACAGGGAAGCGTAGGTCAGTGCTTCTGTTCGCTTCAGTTGTTGGAGAACTGTTCACCTCCTGCTTTACTTGGTTTTCCCCCCTAACTTATTGGTGTTCTGTCTTGTTATTAATACTTATTAATATACTTTACCCTTGGTCTGCAACACTGAGGAGGAAGAATGCAACAGCAGTAATGATCAAGGGTCCTAATGGGTAACAAGGATAGGTCAGTCACTCAGCATTCATTGGCTCTCTCAAGTCTCTAGGCTTCCCTGTGTCTTTGTTGAAAATTGCCAGGGAGCAAATCACCAAGAGAATTCAATGCAAATAAATCTAAGCTCTTTCTATTGGAAAACTTTGGCTTGATTCAGGAGGGAGGGGTTAGCAAATACAATTCAAGAATCTTGTAAATGCTTAAGGATTGCCTTAGTGTCTAACCCTGTAAACATTTAAGGATTGCCTTAGTGCTTCAGGGTGAATTCCAAGTTGTATCAGCCTCCCTCATAACCTGAAGTAGTATTTGGTTTATTACAAATATTGAGTATGAAATTTGGCTTTCCACATCTCAGAATATTTTCCTTGGCCTCCTATGAAAATGGTACCCCTCCTCCAGCCACCTGCATCCAGCACAAAGGCCTGTGATGTGCTTCTACAAAGACAACAGCCCACAAAGTGCCATGGAGCACTTCCACTCTGTAACACGCAGTGTCTTCATTTGCCAGTGCTGCTGTGACAGAGATGTTCACAAGTGCGTGACTTTAACAACTAGAAATGGATTGTCTGCCTGTTTAGGAGGCTGGAAGTCAGGGCTCAGGACACGAGCTCTAGAGGAAGTCTCTCTCTTTAACACTTGTCTCGGGCTCTGTCTCCTGGTGCTCACTGGTTCCTTGCCAGGACTCATATGGCACCTCCTTTCCACCTATTCTCGTTAATCTCTATATCCAGTCTGCATTTTTGATGTCTCAAAATTCATTAGGTTTATTATTGTAAAAACAGAAGGATAACTAGTAAGATGAGTAGGGATGTCCAAAGAGGTATGGATGTCAGCAGAGAGGCTGATGGTGGGCAAGGGGTTAAATCATGGGGTCACAGAATTTGGTGAGTGGAGGGAGAGAGTGGAGGAATTAGGAAAGATCCAGTGGGGATATGAAGACAAGAGTAATAGTGAGAACAGATCAATGGTGATTAATTTTTTAAGACAAAATGTATAGACATGATAGTAAGAAACACAGTGTGAATGAAAAACAACAAAATTAAAAGATTCGTTAGGTTTAACATGCAACCTACATGATGCAGCCTCATTAACATATCAAGGAAATCTCTTCCAAATGAGGTTGTTACCTAATCCATAACATGATGGTCACAGTTAAGTGGAATCTATTTGAGGGCAGCATGTTTGGTTTTGAGGCATTTGGTCTAGGTGGAGCTGACGGGACAGCAGAAACCCCATTTTTTTTTTTTTTAAATTTAGGTTGTTTATTTTTCATTTCAATGAACATCTACAGAGATTTTGGGATTCCATTCATTCATTGTTGCACCCTTCTCCCC
>NW_006399983.1:1162035-1164128 GCF_000299155.1 Elephantulus edwardii
AATTAACTAGTGTCTACGTGACACAAAAAAGAGTAAAGGCGGGCAAAGTAACCAGCCCATCAAAAGCTGACCAAATGACTGATCCCCTGGCCCGCCAATCTCTTTGCCCTAGCAGGAGCACTCAAGAAAGCTATAAAAGCAAGTGGGAGGGGAAACTCGGGGCTTTTTTCCTTCACCACCTTCCTGAGAAAGGAAAAAAATCTCCATGCGTGGAAATAATATAATAAACGCTCTTAAAATGTCAGACGTGTTTTTTAATTTCTTTGAGGGGCATTTCGTGGGCACAACAGAGCCTCTAGTGCCCCATCCTGGTTGTGGCTCCTCTCCGTCAGTGTTCAGTGGGAGTTGGCTTGTTGTTGGTTATCTTGTTCAGTGACTCATATTAGTTCATGTCATAGCAACTGGTTTACAACAGAATGAAACAGTGCCTGGTCCCGCACCTTCTTTATAGTCATTGCTATATTTGAGCGTGTTGTTGTAGCTGCTCTATCAATCCGTCTTGCTCAAGAGCATATCCTTTTTTGCTAACCCTTAATTCACTAAGCCTGATGTCTTTCTCCTGGGACAAGTCCCTCCTATAATATGCCCAAAGTATGTGAGAGGGAATCTTGCCATCCTTCCTCCAAGATATTTTTGTTCATTCTTCTGACAGCCTATGATATATTCAATATTCTTCATCAGTGGCATAATTCAAAGGCATCAATTTTTCTTTCATCTTCTTTGTTCTTTGTCCAGCTTTCACATGCTTATGAAGAGATTGAACATCTTATGGCTTGGGTCAGGTATACCTGCATCCTTAAGGTGATGTCTTTGCTTTATTGAACTCTTCTGCAGCAGACTTGCCCAATGCAGTACACCCATACGCAATAGAGTGAGCATCCTTATGAGATATATCTGATCACCTATACATCTGTGGCTCCATAAAGTCATCGTAAAGTTCAGAATCCCAATGGAAGAACAGGATTCACCCGATCTAAGTGGATGTACAAAACAACAGTTTCCTAGATGCAAAACATGCATTCCATGTTTCTTGTATACAAAATAATTGCACTGCAAGGTAATAAAAGCATAGTGCATATCTAATCTATAATATATACATGTCTAGATAGTTACAATAATGCCTGTATTACTGTTTTATGTATGTATGAATATATAATCTATTTGCTATCATTGTTTCAATGTTAATTTTTCCCTGGTTACAGATAAAAGGTTTATTTTGTAATAATAGTCTATGATTTTACTCTTGGCAGCAGCATCAGATCTCATGAATGGCGTGTCTCTAGAGTATTTTAGTGTTATGTCTTTATTTAATTTTCTTTCAAAAATACTACTGTGAAGCACATTATGGCTCCTGAATACACCAAAATCGGTGCCAGTGATGGCAGCAGCAAGAGACAAAGAATAAGAATCAATTTGGAAGCAAAACAAAAGGTTATTAAATAACATGAGAATGGAAGATCAGCGAATGCCTTTACACATGATTGAGGTGTATCCGCACAACCTCCGAATTGTATTATGTCCCATTTCACAGAACCTGTTATAGGCTTTGACTAAGCTGCGCCTTATCCAATCCTCAGTATTTTTGGATTCTTCTTATATATCTGAAACTGGAACAATAAATATAGAAGACTCAAAAAGAATCGATGCCATTAAATTGGTGGTATTTATGGTAGAGGGCAGACAAAAGAACAAACAAATCTCATTTGAAGGAAGTGCAACCAACATCCTCCTTAGAAGCAAGAATGGTGAAACTTTATCTGACGTACTTTGAGCATATTTTCAGGAGGAACCAGACCTTGGAGAGAGACATCATGCTCAGAAAGGTTTTCAAAGGTGATAAACCAGCAGGAAGATGAAGGATATTATTACCTTCTGTCTCTTACAAAGCAGCAGATGGATTCGAACCATGTACCTTTGAGCTGTTTGTTGTTGTTGTTGTGATGTGCCGTCGAGTCGCCTGCGACTCATAGCGACCCTATGTACAACAGCCCTAAACTCCTCTCTGTCCTGTGCCAATCGCACTGTCTCTGACACTCCCATCCCAATTATCCCAGTCACTGAATCAATCCACCTCATAGAGGGCCTTCCTCTCC